>NW_027315757.1:20618323-20783323 GCF_026437365.1 Eucyclogobius newberryi
TAAATGAGCCAGAGACGTTACAGCCCAAATCCATTGGTGCAAAAAAAACAACAACACATAAATATGGATTTTCAAAATGTATTGTTAATCTATGATTTATTGAGTAAATGAGTTTGTTTTTATTAATTTTACTTTTAACTGTATTTTAAAATAATGTGACATATTAGTTATTGTTATTAGATGTTTATATATTTTCTTTTCAGTGAGTAAAATGAGTAAATCTCTATTCAATTCATTCATTTAAGCGCCTTTTCGGGAATACGTGCTCTCCAATATTACAGGCGTGTCATTTCAAATCATCGTGGAACAGAGGCGCTGAGTCGTGTGCAGCAGGTGGAGAAAAATGTATCTGCACAAGAGACGAGAGCAAAGAGCGAGCGGAAGAACAGACAGGAACAGACAGGAGCGGAGCTGAAGAGGAGCTGAAGAGGAGCTTTTTGTTCCCGACGAGGATGACGAGGACCAGGAGCGATCAGAGAAGAAGACCGGGTCATATCCCAGAGGCCGAAGCTGAAATTTGGGCGAGGAAATCGGTGAATCTTGCAAAGTGTATCCGACGCCGCTCTCCAGAAGTTATTCAAACAAGCGACATTTATAAAGTCATTCATGAAGTTATGAACAGTATGTCTATAATTATTGGTGGTAACAAAGTACAAACGTTGTCAAAAAAGTGCATACGGCGTGTCAAACTGCACATTTCACACAAAAAACGCAGTGAATAATGTCAAATGTTGCCTATTTCCCCCCAGTTTGACAATTCCGGCGACATTCATGACGTAACTTCCTGGTTGAACGTGGAGCTGCAGCTGTTGCCTAGAAACCATACTGTAAACAAAGGCTACAACACGTTACACAATAGTCATGATCGGACCAACTATAATAACGCCATTTGATAACGCCTTTGTTTTGTTACGTGATTGTTCAAACGGACGGAAGATTGTGCCTGTGTGTAAACTGTCCCTGCATTTTCAAATTACCGTATTTTCCGGACTATAAGTTGCACCTTTTTTAACAGTTTTGGCCGGGCTGCAACTTATACTTACAATTATAGTTATATTCTTATACTTATACTCCGGAGCGACTTATATGTGATATTATTTGTTATTTTCACACTTGCAACTACATTTCATACTCCAGTGCGACTTGTATGTTTTTTTCTTCTCTATTATGCATTTTTTGGCCGGTGCGACTTATACTCCGGAAAATACGGTTAAAAAAATATTTCAGGGAGTCACCAGATAATGTAAGGAATATTTAAAAATAATGCAACAGTCTTTAATAAGGCTTGACATCCTATAAAAATACACTGGTAAATAAACGTATATATTCCTGTTTCCTGGTCAACCACATGATAGTATCCAGCCAATACTTTGAAAATAAAGTCACTCAATAGAAACAGGTCGACTTTTCATCTTGACTGTTTTTGGTGTTTGGGGGTCGCGGACATGGAGGGTTTTTATTATTGGGGTCGCGAATGACAAAGATTGAGGAGAACCGCTGCCGTAGAATGACAGAGGGATTCCGTTTTATTACTCAGCTCCACGTCCTGTTCTATTCAACTTTTATCGGTCGAAGTTTCTTCACAAACAGCCACTTTGACGGATGCAAAAGTATAAAGAATAAGCCACTGATCAAAGTCGTCATTATTTTAAAAACCTGTCGTATGAACGTTTTACAGTGGATATTTTATACTTTTGCGTCACTATGTTTGCAGTATCGGTACTTTTTTCCCCCACTAATTGGGTTTTAAAGTGCAAAGTTGTTGGTTTTTTTCATGGTTTGAGATTGTGTGAAATGGCTAAAATATGTTTATAGAGTTCAACAAAAACATATATTGTACATCAAATTTAAATGTTAAGGGGATTCAGTCATTATGATGAAAAAAATCAGCTAAATTCTTTATAATTTGATTCTTTAATAGCTCAAAAATCTAGATCAAATTATTTTTTATTTGTGTACTTTTATATTTTTTACTTATATTATTCAAGTGATGTTTCATGTATCTATACTTTTACTTAAGTAACAAAATTGAGTACTTCTACTTCCACTATTCAATGGGATTTTCAATAAAACACAAAATTGTTACACGCAAACTTCAAAATAAAATATAATTTATGTAGAAGTAGAAGTTTCCTCAGTAGCATTAGCTTGTGTGTATGTTTTAACGTGATCACAAAAACTGAAACAATGTGCACAATTTGGTCCCAACTCAACATGAATTAAAAATAAAATTACATCAAGAAACTTTCAAATGACTTATTATCTTAACACACCGGTAGTTCTCCTGTCAGTACTTTAAAGACCTGCCATAGAATAAATCAGTTTGACGCTATACTGCAACAATCCAGACAAAACAATACAATCTCCACGGAGAAAAGTGCCATAATGCGCTTTTAAATACGTAACTAACTCATTACTGCACCTGCATGATTAAAAGTAACTGCCTTTGGTATAAAAACACAGTGAAAAGCACTTTGCGCCGTCGAGATTAATTAAAACAAGGAAGAAAGTGAAGTTAAGTCTTTAGACGGATCCTTCCAAATCAATTCCCTCTTAATTTGAAGTTTGGGGAGGCGGGCGTTGTTCGCAAACTGCTGCTTATTCCCGCAGGTTTTGGGCGGTCTTAGCGGCGCAGGTTTGAGAGCGCTGTTAACGGAGGAAATTAAAATCCCATCCACTTGTCGTGTCTTCAGCTGGAGCGCGGCCAAGGCTCGAGCAGCTGTCGGGGAAACGCGAGAAACAAGAGTTAAAAATGACTGGAAATGAGTGCGATCGTGCACATTCTGTCGATACTTCAGCCTCACGTCGGAAGTTTGTCCGAGCTTGTCGATCCAACGCGCCTGCGCCCTGTTTTTGGATAAAGTTTGATACCCAACGTTGACGGCGCTCGCGTTATTTCCTCTTCAGTTGCTCTCTACCGCCCCCTGATGTCTCGGTGAGCCTCTGCAGCTAGAAACGAACTGTCGCGCTAATGCTGCTAACGTCCAAACGGTGCTAACGTGAACCAAGTGGAAACTCCCCTTCAAACTTTGATTCAAACACTAAATAAACTTTTAATAACTATGTCCGTGTTAAAACATGAACATAATTGAATTCACATTTTGGCGGACCGGAGCACTTTCTGTTTCTTCGATAACGGGCATTTCTTCGATAACGGGCGTTTCTTATAACTGACTGTGACGTGGCTTTGGGAATCTCTGTACTTAAGTCCGTAAATTGTCGCCAGACTCCTGCGATCTTCTGTCGTTATATCATGATCCGTACAACTGTGTGCTGGGACCAGGAAATACACGTACAGCTTAAACTGACGAGCGGTGGCGCCATCGCATTGTCACCGTACATAAATTGTAACGTATTGCCCGTAGTTTTTTTTACACTCAGAGAAAACATCTGGTGCCAGTGAAGAAGACAAAATACAGAGGCTGAGGAGGCTTATGGCTTCGCTGCGGCGGCGGAACGAGTGTTGTGGTCTGAAGCTGGAATGAAAGGATAAAGAAGGAAGTGACAGATACGGTTATTTATTTGATACGGACATGGCTCTGATCAGACTGAGCAGATTTTTCTTTTGGCAAGTGTGAGTTGATAATATCGCTCAGTCTGGAACTCTCTTCACGCCGACCTAACACTGCAGAGTCCGGGTCCACTGGAGGAGAAACTGCCGTCCAACAGATGTCCTGAACTTTGGCACTCGACAGTCGGCGGACACATCATTTGTCAAACGTAGATAAAGAAAAAAAGGTTTCAGTGTCGCTGGAAAGATTTAGTGGTTTAGTCAGTACTCAGGAGGAACATCACTTTACTGTGCAGGGCAATGGCGGAAGGGAAAGAGCAATAGAGACTGATTGTGGTAGAAAACATTTGTAAAAACAGTCTAAACCTGGTCCATTATGTCCAAAGTCTGACAAAAGTTTGATAGCATTAGCATATTCTGCTATAACACTTTAAACATTGCATCTGGTCCGTCCAATGTAAATGCTATGTCCATATTAAAATAAATATATGCAGATGCTAAAATATATAGAAAATAAGCTATTTTTGTTACATAATTAACAAATAATATAATAATGTAATGTGTTCTCAAACAAACATAAACAATGTGATATCTCTCCTCTTCTATATACTCTTGATATATTTAAATATATATTATATCTGCTTACATTATACTATACATATTATTTATACCTCTTGTTATTGTTGCTACTTTCATTATTTTAATTGTTTTAAACCACAGATCTGGTTATATTATTTTGCACTGTGAGCTACTGTAAGTCATATCTCTCGTGAATCACTCAAGTTTAAGTCTAAAAGTGTTTTCTCTGGGCAGTGTCTTGGTTGATTGTAAAGTTTATATTTTAACCACAGCTTCAGAGTCCTTTATGTTTTGTTCAGATTTTGATTTTGCAAACATTCTGTGACTGCAGCTTCACAGTTGTGCAAAACATGTTCCAGACTCCTGAAAAGTCTTAGAAAACATGTCAATAAAGGAAAAATAAAAAGTGAGATATTTGTTACATCATTTTTACATTTAAATGTTTTTTGTTGCCTCTCTCTCTTAGACTGTCGACGCAGCTTTTTGGAAATCCGGCCTTGGGGTCATCGAAATGTTTTTTTACTCTTTGCTAATGGAAGAAGAGCTGAAAAGATCGGAGAGAGCACGTCAGAAAGAGCAGTGCAGCATTGAAAAGTCTGTATTTGAAGAAAATCTATGAAAGAAAATACTCATCCAAAGATATCCTTTAATTTGCTGCAATTAGATGGTTTGTCTGCATAATACGTAGCTGTGTTTACTTGACTTTATAGAATGGAAGTGAGGTGCAACTACGGTAAATCTTTTTAAAGCTGTAGCGCTGAGGACCACAGCAGGTAAACACACAGCGAATTCTTTTTCATGTACTGAAGGAGGAAAAGGAGGCTGTAGGATCTGCTGCTGCGGGGGAGATGAGGAAGATGGATCACAGATTTGATTGATGTTCTTACCACATTTGCCTTGTATTATAGGCTCCTCTGTATCCGAAAACAGGCCAGTGCAGCTGTCTGGATCTAATTATAAAGCATTTTAATCTATTTTGTTTTATTATTTTTGTATTATTTTTACATTTGAAATTTTGAAATGTGTTTAATTTGTATTATTATTTTTTATTTTATTTTTATACATTCGTTTTATTCATTTAATTTTCAGATTATTTTTTTATTAATCTATTTATCTATTTTTGAATTTATTTATTTTATGTTAATTTTTGTAATTTTTTTTATCTAGTTATTTATTTTTTCATTTATTTGGAGCAAGTTGGTAGATACAAAGAAGTACAAATAAGTTCATGTCACCAAAAGAAAACGATATTTCTAGAATTTGGTTTCCTATTCAAACTCGAAAAGGGTAAGTGGGAAGAAGAAAACGTATTGTCTTAAATTAAAACATACATCAAAAGACAACAACATACCGTATTTTCCAGTCGCACCGGAGTATAAGTCAAAAAAATGCATAGTAAAAATGCATAATAGAGAAGAAACAAACATGTATACGTCGCACTGGAGTATGAAATGCGTTTGCAAGTGTGAAAATAACAAACAATATCACATATAAGTCGCTCCGGAGTATAAGTATATAAGTATAAATAGAAGTATAAGTCGCACCCCAACCAAAACTTTGAAAAAAGGTGCGACTTATAGCATTTAACATTAAATTCCAGTCTCAAATCGGACTTTTTCAAAGTAACAGTTGGAACATTGAAAAGACATGGTGAGGACAAAATGACCAACGATGACAACAATGGGGCACAACAAGCACAAACACAACACTGCAAAACGGAAATACATTTACCTCGTTAACTCCCCTTTTCCCCTCGAAAGTTATGAAACGTAAAGAGTCTCCATCGGGTCAGGAAATTGCGATTCATTCATTTTTATTGCTATTAACAGTTCAAAATTAACGAGATTGTGTTTTTCACTCTTTAAAAACAGTCTTTAAACAGCCAAAATGACAAAGACTGCCACTTGACTCAAAGAACAGGGGTTAAATATGAATCAAACTATCGTCCTGGGCGGGTCTTGCCGCGCGTTGCATCACGAAGCAGATGTCGTGCAGGTTTGAGTGAAGCCTGATGGAAAACCCAACCGCCTCACATTATTCTAACAAGCAAAAGCGCACACTTCCAGGCCGTGCACCGTTCCACCACTTCTCCTATAATGGCCGTTCTTTCCAAATATCCAATGACAAAGAGGTCGCCGTGCTGATAATAGTGATGTATTGCTTTGCCAAATGAAAACTTTGGGGCTTTTAGGTTTCACTTTGCCACTTTGGGAGTTGTCTTCCATGATGAATCCTCCCCGCGACCCATAACTTTTCTACTCCAAATGATTTGTTTAGCAAGATAACAACAACAAAATAACACTAGCTTCTATCTAGGGGATTATGACTGCAATCTGGCCCAAAGATCAGTTTATATACCGTATTTTCCGGACTATAAGTTGCACCTTTTTTCATAGTTTTGACCGGGGTGCTTATATTTATACTTATATACTATACCCCAGAGTGACTTATTTGTGATATTATTTGTTATTTTCACACTTGACACCGCATTTCATACTCCAGTGCGACTTATATATGTTTATTTCTTTTCTATTATGCATTTTTACAAACCGTCCAAGTCGCATTCAATTATTTATTTAATTTTTTTGCGTCAGATTCATGTTGATCAGTAGCAAATTTAGCAATTTAAAGTTGATTTACATAAAGGCAAACGGTGTAACCTTTCTGTTTTGCGTGAGATCATCCATTGTACGGCATTAAATGAGTTTATGTTGCTTTGATTCAATTACACAGGTTTTATCGGTACAAAAATGAACATAAATCGGCCTCTACTGCTCGTCTTCATGAAGATAGATACGTTTGATGCCATTTTTTGGAACATTAGAGGCAAAACAATAACCTTAAAATGTATACTTTCGATGAAGACGGCGCTTGAATATGGAAATGGAGCCGATGACCTGAAATACAACCATTTGCCGTCATTCAAAACACTGACTTTGGGAGAGACAAACTCACTGCACGGTTTTGGCTGGCGCTCGTGTGTCTCTGTGTGAAATCTTTATCCACTTGGCGAATGCTACTTGTCATTTCTGGACCGTTCTGAAGCACGAGAGTCGGCACAGCGACGTCCTTGGCCGCCGGCTCGTCTGATAAACACTTTAGCGCCACTAGACGCCGCTCCAAAAACACTTGTTTAACTGTGGTCAGGCCAAGAAGACCCCGTCTGCAGGCGGCGATTGATGTTTAGTCAGAACTGTTTTGGTTTGGCCATGAAAGAGCTGGGGTTTTATCGAGGCATGGGGCTCAAATCGCTGTCCAAATCAAAGTCTGCAGCGCGCTTTAAAGTGAGTGGCTGGGGAGAGACACAGTTTAGAAAGCAGGACGTGTAAAGGGCGGCTCTCCGTGCTGTCAGAACTCGTGTCAGATCCCGTGCTCTTTCCCTGGAACCTACAGTATGTGGCGGACGCGGCGATTTTTCGCACACAGCGGTTTTGCATAAAAAAATGCATAATAGAGAAGAAAAAAAACATGTATAAGTCGCACTGGAGTATGAAATGTGGTTGCAAGTGTGAAAATAACGAATAATATCACATATAAGTCGCTCCGGAGTATAAGTCGCACCAGCCAAAAAATGCATAATAAAGAAGAAAAAAACATATATAAGTCGCAGTCGAGTATAAGTATAAGTATATAAGTACAGACCAAAAGTTTGGACACACCTTCTCATTCAAAGAGTTTTCTTTATTTTCATGACAAAGAAAATTGTAGATTTACACACTGAAGGCATCAAAACTATGAACTAAAACATGTGGAATTATATACTCAAAAAAGTGTCAAACAAATGAAAATATGTCTTATATTCTAGGTTCTTCAAAGTAGCCACTTTTAGCTTTGATTACTGCTTCGTACACTCTTGGCATTCTCTTGATGAGCTTCAAGAAGTCGTCACCTGAAATGGTCGTCCATCAGTCTTGAAGGAGTTCCCAGAGATGCTTAGCACTTGTTGGCCCTTTTGCCCTCACTCTGCGGTGTGTGTCCAAACGTTTGGTCTGTACTGTAAGTATAAGTCGCAGCCCGGCCAAAACTATGAAAAAAGGTGCGACATATAGTCCGGAAAATACGGTCTATGCACCTCATAGTGGCAAGAAGGTTCTGGGTTTGGTGCACTTTCTGTAGGAACTTCATGTGCATGTGCAAGAGCTTGGCTTGAGCCCAACACCTGCACCCAGGGCCGGCCCCAGCACATTTGGTGCCCTAGGCGAGCTACTCCCCTGGCGCCCACCCCCAAAAAAAAAACAATTTTCGTTATATTTATTTGTCAATTCAAAAATAGTGTTTGGATACATTGAAGGGGGCGCAAAAAACTCCGCCAAGCAAAAAAAAACATAAAAAAATAAATAAATAGGCACCCGCCTATACGGCCTAGTGGAAACCACCTAAGAACGGGTCAAATGCCAGCTTCAAGTGGTGTCACAGTGCTTTGTGTTTGTCCGTAAAAGATGGCAAGGCTGAATTCTGTCAACTGGACACGCGATTGTTTGTCTTGCGGTTAAGGTTTCACAATTTTGCACATCTGACATGTAGTGATTGTTTGATGTGGAAACACGGTCAGGTAAATGCCGTATTTTCTGGACTATAAGTCGCACCTTTTTCAGTTTTGGCTGGGGTGCAACTTATATACTTATATACTTATACTCCAGAGCGACTTATATGTGATATTATTTGTTATTTTCACACTTGCAACCGCATTTCATACTCCAGTGCGACGTATACATATTTGTTTCTTCTCTATTATGCATTTTTGGCGGGTGCGACTTATACTCCGGTGCGACTTATAGTCCAGAAAATACGGTTTACGCAGGAAAGACTGTTAACTTTGATTTTTATGTATGAAAATATACTTCATTTAAGAGGACTAATTATGCAAGGGTTAGGCTTTTAACTGCTGGAATTGTTTCCCGCTCAGAGTTGTATTTGGAGTGATTCATGCACGTTTGAGTCATCGTTATTCTTCTGCAGTCAAGACGTCGTGGGTCTGAAAATCCCTGTTCCTGCTCATGCTTCGTAAACAGTGACGGTGACGGAGGATTCAGCAGCTGCTCACCGCACGGAGCTGCATCTACTCCATTGGGTCCGTCTGCGATGTGTGGCACTCTGTTGCTACGACGTCAAACAGCGGACTTGTCTTCCTAAATTGTTTTTGATCGAGAAAATGTCCGAATACAAAATGAAATGATGATCCCACAAGTGTCATAGATTTAGGCATAAAATAGCATGTCTGCCTCCAACAATCAAATTTCATTTAAAATATAGACAAATATGGAATGTAATATTCCACCTGACTTTCCACGGGTTTCGGTCACGTGACTTATTTGTTGTCGCCGCCATTTTGAATACGTCTCCACACGCTGTTGCCTATCTCCGCTGTTAGATAGTCGTGAAAAACAGGGAATAAAATTTAAAATGAAACGGGTTGATACTTCAAGAAGACAGAAGTTATAGGCTTCGATCCTTTTCTACACTTAAAAGCAGCTACAACTTGCCACAACAAACTTTTGCAAACATTTACATCTAAACTTCCTCATCCACACCAAGCCGTCTGCACCGGACACGCCCACAAAGCTTTCAAGAGCACGGACTTTGTGTCTGATCCTAAATTATAACACCCGGACAGTTGGAATGCAAGATCAGGCAAGTAGTCTAACGTTTATTAGCATAGCCACGCGTAAACTAGCATTAGCCCGCTGCTAACTACCTGAAACAAACAGCTCGGCCTCATTTTGGAGTGACATCTGATTTCCTGACCACATTAATACATTTCTAGCTTTTGGGGGCGTCCTCAAGGTGGCAGTAGCAACGAGTGCGTCACGTCACTTCTGACCCGTCAATAGTTGTACTTTTACTTCTCATTCGTGACTTTAACTGCCAAAGGAAATGTCTATAACTTTTCCTCCATGCGGTACGTACAATGCTGTTTCTTTTGATGTAATGGGCATTGTCGGACTCATTTGAAGCCCACTCTCCCTCCTGCGGGGCCGTAAACCACAAAAGGTGCCATTATCACCATTACCCAGGGCAGGATTAGACACGTCCTCATTTGCGCTGTATTTTCACCTATTATAATTATGCTGAGAAAACAGCCGCCGCCGCAAAGACAAAGGACAAGTCACTGCTTTGAGCGTTTGTCCGTTATTGACCACTCGGACAGAAATGAAATGCTTTGTACCGTCATTTGTTTCTCACTTTTTCCCCGTTGACGGTCCAAATGGAAGAACGTAGACCCGAGTCACACGTATGTCAAAGGTTACGACATTTATTCAGTTACAGGTGTTTTAATAAGTGCAAGTAAACACAGATTTGCCCTGTAACTTGACCTGGTGCTTGTCATGCCTGATTTAGTTTGAATGCTTTATCGTGGAAGGTTCCGGGTCACGCAATAACATGATCTGGCAGCGGACCAGCAGAGTTACAATTTTAGACAGAATGTATTATGTAAACTGAACATTTTTGAGCTTTGACCTCTCATATTTACAGGTGTGTACATGGTGAATTGGAAAATGGCTCACCTACCCCCTTTGCCCGCCCACTTCTCTGCATTTACTTTAATTATAAATTTAATTATTCAACAAAATCAAAACAAGGGTGAAGTTGCAAATAAAACAATAAAAATACATAACTGGGAATCTGAAGCTTTGCCAGGATGCAAGTGCGACTGTTGTGATCACATGCAATGGTAGTTATGTATTTATGTATTTATTTATTTGTCTATGGGAGTTTTTATTTATTTATAGGAGATATTCTACTGAAAGTGTTTTTCAGACTTCCTATAAGTGATCTGTTCTTCTGTATCTACCTCTGTATCTACCTGCGTTGCACCAATGAAATTTCCCCTTGTGGGACAATAAAGGAATATCTTATCTTATCTTATCTTAAAGAGACAGGAAGTCAATCTCAATTCTATTGTTATGCCTTTTTAGATCCACTTTTTGGTTCACAGCGAACAAAATATAAAATAATGACCCGCATATGTAATATTCAATGCTAAATGCCTGAAAAATACCGTAATAATATGTCTCATTTTAGGAAATTCAGAAGTAAATGTCCACAATCCTTTGCCAGTTGATAATGTCGAATATCTTCTTCTTTGCTGTTTTGTGACTGTAGTTGTACTTTAGACTTTATTCTTTAGACTTTCTTCTTTAGACTTTATTCTTTATTCTTTAGACTTTATTCTTTAGACTTTATTCTTTATTCTTTAGACGATGATGTCGAACGTTTGATACCGATGAGAATCCCGTCCATGGATTTGAGAACGAGGATGAAGGACTAAGACCGTTGTCATAGCAATACAAAACAACACATTACAGCTTCTTACGAATGAGAAAACCCTCAAATTGTCGCACACACAACCCCATGAATACATCACGCCGCCGCTCCCAGGATCCATTCTGTCTTCCTCTGTGCGTTTCTATCATGTTTCTAAATAGCTCGGCCCCGTCGTGTCGCTCTCTCTCCACTGGAACATTTCCTCTCCTCGTCTTCATCGATCTATAATCCACGGCCCGTAATGAGTTTTACCGTCTGAGAGCGGTGCCCGGCGCGAGAGGGAAACGGACCGGGGGCCACTGACGGGAATCCGGCAGAAGCACTCACAAAATGTACTTCATATTTACAGGAAGCGGAACCAAACGCTCGGATTCTCTTTCCCAATTGCCGCCGTCGTCACGAAGCGGAATAGGCAATCTGTGGTGCTTTGTTTGGTTTTTTTAACTGCTTTTGTTTCAAATAAAAGGGAAGAAGAGATGAATAAAGCCCTTTTCTTTTTTATGGACTCACATTCATTTAAAAATACCAGTTTGGAGCTATTATTCCTTTTCTCTCAAAAACACATACCTGCGTTTGTGTTTTTTTGTTTTCATTTTTGTAATTCTGCAAAAGGCAATTATTTTTAACTGCTCCGCAAAACTCGCTGGAAAAATAAGGCTTTGAATACACACAAATCAGGTCGGAATTCATTTTATTTTGAAGAAAGAAAGAAAAGCTGTAAACTGTGTGGGTTTTAGTCACGTTGTCTTTTTTGTTTTATTTTAACCACCCATTTTTACGAGAGCAACTGTCCAAACCAAACAGACGGAGATGCTGCCGTACTGGAAGCATGGAGGCCAATATAAGACGTGTAAACTAAAGAAAGTACAGACGAGTCCATGAAAAGGCTTTGAACTGCACTGAGTCACTAAGAGCCCGCGTCCCCCTCTGTACGAGACCACCTCTGCAAATAGAAAATGAGACATTGCATGCATTGTTCACTCGGTATAGTACAGTATATATGAGCTTTTAAGCCACATGCCAATAAAAGACACATAATATCAGCAAATATTCTATACCAGATATTGCAAACGGAGGTTCAGGTTAATCAATGTTGGGAAGTAACTGAATGACGTGTGCTGAAAGTAAGATAAGATAAGATAATCCTTTATAGTCCACACATGGGGAAATTTCACTGTTGCAACGCAGGTAGATACAGAGGTAGATACAGAGGAAAAGAACAGATCACTTGTAGGAAGTTTGAAGAGTGTTAATTTGGAGTAACTGTCTCTTCCTCTTTCACTCACTTTGCTAAAACCAAAGAAGTACATGGCTGCACTTCATTATACATGCGTTCGTGGTGACGTCATTCATCCGGGACTTCCCCATAGTGGCCATTTTGAAAGGGGCACGCGATATACTAGCAACCACCACAACTGCATCCTTTTCTACGGCATAATGAGCCACGAATACTTTGACTCTTTTAGACGATGACGGCAAACTAAGATACACGACAAAGCTCTCATTCCTTGGTCTGACAAAGGAGCAATGTCCTGACAGAACGCAGGTTTTTGGCATTTTGGCCTCATATATCCTGGATATCGCCTGTAGTAGACGTGCTGTTGTGCCCCTTTCAAAATGGCGGACTCGGTTGCCACTGTACAAGATCCCGGACGTGCGAACGCATGTTTAGTGTTATCATGATGAGGACTTATCACGATGAAGAGGCGGGTTAGCAGTTCTGTCGTGTTGAACAGGAAGTCAGTGGACCTGTTTCTGTCACTAAGCCGTTTTAGATCAATATTGCAGTTGACAATGAACAAAAAGTAAAATGATGAGCTACGTATACGAGCTTGTTCAATATTAAGTTCTTGGGGGGGAAAAGCATAATATGTCTCCTTTAAGATAAACTAAATGATCATCACTAGAGTCCTTGGAATGGAGATTTCTGGATATCTTCTTGAAATCTGAATTGATTTAGCTGATTGTGATTCTGATCTACTCTATTAACAAACCAATAAAACCTGTATCAAACCCAAACAAAGGCACGGCACCAACAGAAGCCTATTAATTGAGTTGACTCTTTTGACATTACAACTTATTTGAACTGGGACCGTGTAAGCGTCCCTAAACACATTACAGGACAAAAAGTCAATTTGCTTTAATTAAATAGAGATTTGTTGTCAGGATACAGTGCAAGTCTCTGGAGGGCTGGCGCTGTGTGAAGGCGGCTAATGAAGACATGGAATATGTTCAACTGTTGGACGAATAATAATGAAGAGGCGAAATGGAATAAACAGCTTTTGTCAGAATCACTATACTTTTACGTTTTTTTGCGAGTTTGTGATGACGTTGATTTTAACCAAACATGTTTTTTGGGTGTTTTAGTCCATCATAAAGCTGAGGTGTCTGATTTTAACACAGCAAAAGGAGGAAGTGGGTTTTTAAATAGACAAATCTCGCTCCTCGTTCTCACAAACCCTTTTGGCACATTGTCGTTTAATTTTTAACCGCGTGCAAAGCTTTAGAACTGCTTTTTTACAAACATTGTGAAAGTGCGGTGGGCCACCCAAGTGCAGCCAATCAGAGCACTGTAGTGATTTACGACAACAAAAAGGTCAGAAACCGCAGCTTTAAAGAACTAAATAACTTAAGAGATAGAGCTCCCCTGCAGTCTATTTGTGAAAATACACTGACAGAGAACAGACACAAAACTGATTCTTTTTTTCCTTTTTTCAGAACCAAGAGCCAGCAAGGGAGCTAAGATGGTAATGCAACACTCGGATGCCAACCACCATAAAACAACAACAACAACAACAACAACAACAACAACAACATATTTAACCATTAAATATGTACTCCTTAGAGATAAAGATTTGGTTTATCGATAATTGTGATTATTCATGTTAAGGGGCGTTGCAAATTTTAGTGTTATGATTATTGAAGACTGCAAAAAAACACTTTGGGCACATATATGAGGCACCAATAGCACTGTACTGTATGTGTTAGGTAAGATTGGCAACTCTAAATTGGCCCAATGGACAGGTGTGGAAAATTAGCATATTCTGCTACATACACTTAAAACATTGCATCTGGTTCATCCAATGCTATGTCCTTAAATAAATAAATAAACGAAGGTTAAAATCTCTGAAAAGTCAATTTAGCATGATATGGGCCCTTTAAGTCTGCTCATGTCTCCGCTTCAGCGTTTGTCTCCGGACTGCTCACCTGATGCCGACCTCGTCCGTCCCTGACCTGCCTCGCCTCTGCCCTGGACATTACCTCAGCCTTCTGTCTTCGACCACTGCTTTGATAAATAAAGGTCATTACAGACTGATCTCGTCTTACGTCATACCCGTGACATCACAGGCAGCAACAGAGAATGATTTCAGTTGAATCTAAGTGCCAATATCATTAGATTCAGGATGTTTTTTTTTTTATTATCCTCAGTATTATTATTATTACAGTGCATTTATATAGCACTTTTCCACCTTCATGGCACTCAAAGCACATTAGCATGATTTGATAATGTGAGTGTGGAATGATGTCTACTGTGTAAAGATTGTGAATAATAACATCGTGTAAGTGTGGCGAGAAACTGGCATATGGATATCTTTGGACAAACTGGACAGAATAATGTCTTATGCAATGTCTACCTTGTAAGTTACTGGAGCGACAGTTTGGGTTTATGGGAGACTGCATTACCTCTGTCGATTTCTGAGACGTATTACTCTGCTCAGCCTTATAAATTCTTTAAAAGCATCCGAGTCAGACTGGAGGAGATACAGGAGTGCTGCCGTGCACAATCTAAATGCTGTTATAGCTTTCTACAACCAACATATTCACTATTGATTCCTCTTTGTTTGAGATTATGCCAGTAGTTTTTTTTATTAGTATTTATTTATTCATTATTGTTTTTATTTATGTATTATTATTTTTTATTCATGAATTTATTTATTATTGTCATTATTTATTCAACATTGGTTATCTATTTATTTATTTATTTTTTAAATTGTTGTATTCATGTTTTTCTATTGTTATTCATTTATTTTATCATTTGTTATTTATTTATTATTTGTATTGATTTATTTTTTATTTATTTTTCATCACTGCGATGAGTTGGCCACTGTCCAGGATGTACCCCGCCTAAGGCCCAAAGTCACTGGGATTGGCTCCAGTCACCCGCGACCCCGAAAGGGAACAAACGGTAGAAATTGAATGAATTAATGTTTTTTTTCCATGTATTTATTATTGTCCTTCATTTATTTATTATTGGTCATTTATTTATTCATTTCAATCATTCATTCAGATGTATAACAACAGAATAAACACAGAAACCAGATAGAAATGACAAACCAAAATAAACAAAAAAAGAGGAAAATCATGGTACACAAAAAAACAACAAAGAAAACGTCCCATTTAGTCCAGAATCTCTCAAATTCGTCCATTTTCAAATTAAGTCTGAACGTAAT
Organism: Eucyclogobius newberryi; assembly: GCF_026437365.1. Lineage (NCBI taxonomy): Eukaryota > Metazoa > Chordata > Actinopteri > Gobiiformes > Gobiidae > Eucyclogobius > Eucyclogobius newberryi. The sequence continues at coordinate 20,634,131 of NW_027315757.1, forward strand.
CTTTTCCATTTTACCTCAGTCCAATATAATGTTAGTCCAGCCCGTGATCGTCGGAGCATTTTGTGTCATTACTTTTGTGTGAGGGCCTTTACCACCGACACCAGGGCAAATAAACGATCCAATGCGCTCGGCAGCACACGTCGGCCGCAATTAATTAAAATCAATCTCTGAAACTTTATCAGCGTTTCAGAAGATTGTGGATTAGTTTTGCATTCTGGGATGTGTAAACGACTGAGGGAGGAAGAAAGTGATGGAGTCTTTGGATTTACAGAGCTCCAGATTCACGAAAGAACTGGATTTCTGTGAGTCAAGCATCGCATTAATCAAGCTGCAAATGCATTTCTGCATTCAGCTGGGTTTTCATCAAGTCTCAACACAATTCAAAATCTTTATTTACCGGTAGATTGGAAGTATTGGCAGTTCTATTCATTATTAAACAATGAATTAAGTGAGTGAGAGTAGTTTAAAGAGAAAAATAGTGAACAAACCAGTGATTTTTGGGTGACATGTTTTCACTATTTTATCAAGATGACATCATTTTTAATTGTCAAAATCAGAAAACATTATACTGTATTTTCCGGATTATAAGTCATAGTTTGGGCCGTGGTGTGACTTATACTTATATTTATACTTACATACTTATTCTCCGAAGCGACTTATATGTGATATTATTTGTTATTTTCACACTTTTCACACCGCATTTCATACTCCAGTGCGACTTATAAATGTTTTTTTTCTTCTCTATTATGCATTTTTTAGCTGGTGCGACTTATACTCCAAAACATACGGTATGAACAAGGTGTTTTATAATAAAGTGTATCTCTCACAAACATCTCCAGAGACACTTTTGATGATATTAGAAGGTGGAAAGTAAATCAATTCACATTCTACTTCATGTATTTTCTCTACAAGCTCCCTCATGCCAGGTAAGGGTCGCCATTGTTGTTATTTACAGCTTAATTTAATGACAAAGATAAACTCTAAACACTAAATTTCAGTCGATATACTTGGTGTAGGAATCTGAAGCCTGCGTTTTGTATTTAACACAGCTAAAAGTACAAATATGAGTCTGTGGAGGCCATTTCCAGCATTTCGTTCTCTTTGTCAGGACAAACCCGTGCATCTGCTCGCACATATGTCTAATTCCCGCTCAGTCTATCATTCCGCACGCGCTCACTGTGGCATCTGATTGTGACTCCGATAATGGCGGCCACACATCAGTGCCACGCTCGCTCGCGTCCCTGAAACCTGTCGGTACCAGCTGGGGCCTTTTATTCCTCCGATCGCATAAAACTATCCGCAGTTTCATCGTTTGAATATATTTGATAAGGAACGTTGCTCTTGCGCAGCGTCGCCGCATACATTTGAATAAATATTGTGACGGTGAGTGAGATCGGTGTCACGTTGTTTGACATTGCTGAGGTCGTCTGCCTCCTGCTGTCCAGTTTGATATGACGTTTATGTTCATTTCGACCGTAAGTAATAGTCTAATATGTGTGTGTGATGACGATGAGCACTCACCTATGAACAGTCTAAGCGTTATCAGTCCATGTGGGTCAGGGTTATCTAATATCTAAGTATGTTTTTACACCCCACAATTTCCCAAAAAAAGGAAGGAAATTGAATTGTAATGTGATAATTATGACATTTAAAAGTGTACGTTTTCTTTACTGCTTTGCCTGGAATGTTTTGGGAAAAATGGGTGACAATTGACAATTTTCTCCAATGTTCTTGAAAAGTAACATCAATTTCACTACCATATTTTCCAGAGTATAAGCACCAGCGAAAAATGCATAACAGAGATGAAAAAAACATGTATAAGTCACACTGGAGTATGAAATGCGGTTGCAAGTGTGAAAATAACAAATAATATCACATATAAGTCGCTCCGGAGTATAAGTATATAAGTATAAATATAAATATAAGTCGCACCCCGGGCAAAACTATGAAAAAAGGTGCGACTTATAGTCCGGAGAATACAGTACTTGTCCAATCGAGCGTCACCTGCAGATTTTTTTTATTTTTTGGGCAGCCAGAAAATGTACCAACTAATAAATCAATAATAGTGTATTTTTTCCCCCAAGAAGTAATTAAATTCAAGCACATTGAGCAGTTAAAATACTGTATATTAACCAAACAAAGGTCTCAGTGCAACTCAACTTCAGCAAATCCAATGTCAGGGCAGTTTGAGGAGAGTAACAGCCCTCAGGACAAAAGTGCCCCTCCTCGCTCTCTTCTCGACGCTTTTACATTCACAAATGAGTTAGGTCTTAGTCCAAAAACGTATATACTGTGACTATTTTCTTGGAGCCAGATTACGATTTCGATCACTGTATTCTTTTCACTTTTTACTCGTCACTGCATCGTTTAGTGTCACCTGTCACTCACTCTGAGCCTTTCTGAGAGGGAAAAAGAGTCTTTGTTTGAGCGTAGAGCTGCATTCAAAAGAAAACGTGTGACTCGTGTTACGGCCATTTCACTGAAAAAGCAGAAAATCAAATAACAAATCAATTTTAATCACCGTTTTGCCCAGTCCTCGAAGTCTTAAGTTAAAACCATACTTTCTATTAAATGCTCTAGTATCTGATTGAACGGTGAAACAAGGATGTAGGTACTATTATTATTTAATTCGATTTGATTTAATTCGATTCATTTGATCTAGTATTCTGCTTTTACAATACTGGGAAAACACTCAATTTACAACGCGGCCGGTTTGTTTTCAACCAATTTTAAGAAAGTTTTTGAAGGTTGAGTAGTTGCCAGTTTCTGATGCGCTCTGGCAGTCCCGCAATTTCATGGCTCTGATCGACACCACCACATGGCCAAATTTAGTCCTGCGCCTTTGTACGTCACGATCTCCTAATGCTCTGGTGCTTATGCCAATTCTAGTTTTAAATGTTTGGATTCTTGTTAGCTATAATGAAAAAGCGCTAATAAAGGAAGCTGCGTGTCATGTGCCGGGGGGATTGTGGGTTTTAAAATACTGTAAGTTTTGTCTGGGACAATTAGTTTAGTGAAAGCTAAATCTAGGGAGGGGCAGACGAGACTGTGTCCGTCGTTAAAGATACAAAGCGCCACACATCAGGTGAAGGCGTCGACGAGAAAGTCGTCGTAAAAGATACATACGCTCAGCACAGACGTGTGCAGAGGCAGATAGCGCGCTGATATCGGAAAGAATCAATCTAAAAGTGATGTGTCCATCCCGGAGACGCCTGTCATCCTGTAATGTCAAATAAATATGGGAAAGAGAGTCTGGAATGCTATGTATGTGGTCTGTAATTTCTTTGTGATTTTAAAGCATTTTTCCTGTTGTGTGAAGCACCTTGTGTATGAAATGTGCTCTACAAATAAACTTGCCTTTCCTTGCCTAGACCGGGGGGATTGTGGGTAGACCGGGGGGATTGTGGGTAGACCGGGGGGATTGTGGGTAGACCAGGGGGATTGTGGGTAGCCGGCGGTGGAGATTAGGGCCCAAACAGAGCACTGCGCCGCCGTTTGCCCCGTGGCGACGCATCAGATCAAGGACAGTCTCAGCTGCCACGCCATTCAGATCAAAAAGTGGGATTTGTCCAGACTTTCCTCTTCAGTCAGTGGCAGTGGGAACTTTGAGGGAAAAGATAAGGAAAACTGTATTTAAAAAACAAACAAAAGTCTAATAACTAGACAAAATCCCACTGTAATCTACAAAGTGTTATTGATTAATTGACTGATATGTGACAGGATTAAGCACAGAATATTAATAATCTATAATGTCCTTTACCCAAACAACAACTAATATGTATATTTAAAGGTGCACAATGTAACTTTTATGGTTCAATAGAGATGTTATTGCTTTGCCCGGAATGTTCCACAGCTTTAAACATTGTTCAAGACACGTATTTAGCCAGGTTACAGGTCAGATCCATGAAGAGGCGACTGTGCTAAGTAAGTAAGAATGGACAACTGTCAAGTTTTTGGGTTAAGTTTTGGGTTAGTTTTAGGTAGTAATGTGGAGAAAATGTGTATTTAAAGACATGAAAAGTCAGATTAATCTCGTATGATGCGTTGTGGATTAAAAGAAATGGAGCTAGACACTTCGAAATTTACCGCAATTTACATTTCTCATTCATTTTTGCCATAGAGATTTAGAACAATTTAATTAAATTCAAATTAGAGCGGTGAACCGTCGTGGCGTCGGACCACCTCGCCCCCGGTCTACATTCGGCGCCGTACGCGAATGACTGTCTTTACGTGAAGCGCTTAATAAACTGTAGAATCTGTTAGAAAAGCACGATATACTGTAAATGCGACCCCTGATTGTACATTAAATAATAATATAGGAGGGTGTTGTTCGACTGTATGTTCAGTATAACATGGCAACATCACCAGATCGTTTAATCAATCCATGAAGAGCATTTTAATGTTTGTGTCGTCCTTGTTTGTAGCCGTACATTCGATCCAAAGACAAAACAGTCAGTAGTGCGCTGTAGGACCTCTGATATTGTCCTGGGCAGAGGTGACTTCTTTGCCCCGGGGCGACTCTCCCTCCAGGCCGCATGTTTACCATCTCATCTCCCGCGCCGCTCCTCGCACACGCTTCCCATTTCCAGTTCTCCTCCATGAATTTTAATGCGCCAATACCGATCTTGACCCGACCGCTCGTCATCAAAATGCTAAAAAGAGAACTACCCGAACCGCACGGCGACACACTTCACGGCACAGAAATGCGGGCGGTGTCCCAACAAAACACAGAGAGGCTGGCGAGCTCTAAAAGTGAGAAGGCGGCTGAATTATTTAACGTTTATCGAGCGGCAGAGAGCCGAGAGTGAGTTTGTGGGGGAAATTGAGACGCCTTTTTTTGCTGCGAGAAAGATACGAAATCACGGTAATTAACTGCAAACTGCTGGATGGCTATTGGTCTATGCGATAATGGGTCTTTGTGGTTGTAATTATGAGAATTTTGTATGAGAAGGGCGTATGACAGGTTTGAACGATTTTCCGATTTTGACTTTATTTGGTGCGTTTATACCTGTCGTACATGATAGTTTTACACCAATCGAGAAAACGTTGACAAATCTGTAGAAAATGACAGGAAGTGACATCACTCTATAGGGACAATCATTCCAGACAAAGTTTAGGCATAATTTACACAAAAGAAACAACTTTTTTGACTCTAAACATTAATTCAACAAAATGAAGTTGCTCTCATATATTTTTATTTGTCAAATAAAAATAATTGTGACATTAGATGAGTTTTTTCCCAGTGTTTGCTGGGTAATTTCCTAGCGTGATGTCATCAATTACAAACAGGAAGTGACATAAACCTAAAAAATGTGCTATTCTGTGATAACATTTTCATAATTTTGAGCTAAATTCAAAATATATTGATCTTAATTTTAGTTCATCGAGTCGTCCGATAGTGAATTTTTTTTATTTGAACAAAAACTCATTGGGGCTTTTGTGTTTAGTTTCAGTCCCGTGTTTGAGACTTATAATTTTTTTGGTTCTTACGATTATATTGTGACCTGACACCCCGAGACATTGCTTTAGTCTACTTCCTGCCATGTGGTCGAATTGATGTTGTTCACACTTGATTCAAATGTGTGTCGCCGTATGATATGCTTTCATGATAACACGCCTTGATACTGTACACCATAAGCAGTCTATTGTCCTGAGGGCTGTTACTCTCCTCAAACACAATCTGCTGAACACATCTGACCGTCTGCTCTCGAGCTTTAGCCACTGTATCATTTTTTTTTATAATCAATGTCACTGCCAAGAGCTTGTTTTTTCAGCCGTTTGACATTACAATATTTTAGTTTTAGTCTTCCTTTTTTTTAGGTTATTTGATTATTTATCAGGGAAAATGCACATAAAACATTGACCTACACGTTGACCAGTTGTTATCAGTGCAAACCATATAATCAATATTTTACAGGTCAGAGTGCTAGGTCGATGATAAGAACACTGAGCTAATAATAGTAGCATGGCAAGTGGCTTATTCCGGGGTGCAATTCTTTAAAACTCCACGATTCATCTATTTTCTTCCGCAATATGTGAGCCGCCGCTAAGGGAAAAATGCAGTAAATTAAAGAAGACCACAGCTGTGCAGAGTGCAGAGAATTTGCATGTGCCGAGTGTGAATGGATGTGCGGCGGTGGGGTGTATATGTGCAAAAAGCTTCTATAAAAACACATTTTCTGTAGCCCAACATGCACGCTGACTCTGCTCTTACATCACTGTCTCTCGGCTTCCACAAAGACTCCACAAATACTCAAAAATACTCAAAAATACACAAAAACGGAAATTACTGAAGTCCACAGCCCTGTCGTGATCAAGGTCTTCTGCAGATCATCATTCAAAGGTGTTTTTCGAGGTGTTTTGAGCATTACAAACAGCTTTAATTGGACAAATGTGCCATAGTATTGTCAGTGTTAGTCGTGTATCCTTTTGCATCCTTCAGAGCTCTGTCACTTTCCCCTTTAATGTCTGGAGAAGATGAGTGTAATCCTTTAATGACAGCTGTGCAGCTTTGAATAATGTCACTTTGTCGCTTTTGCATTTCAAAAGGCCGTTTCCGAGGCAGTCGCCGCATCGCCGGGTTCATACGCAGCATCTAAAAGAGGGTGTATCAAGTTTGACATTTCGAGTTTGACTGTAGACATTTTTTTTTATCTGCTTTATCATAAGAAAAAAGCAAAAGGCTAATGAAAAGGATGCTACATACAATGCTAGTACCGGTAATCTAAAAAATAACCCATCAAACTGTACAGAGATAGTACTTTTACATTTTCAGTCCTTTACAAAGATGTAGCGGAGTAGAAAGTACAGATTTCTGCTCTCAAATGTAGAGTTAAGTGAAAGTAAAAAGCAAAGTACAAATACAACATTTTACGTAAATACAGTTTTATATTTGGACTTTCTTACTTTTCTTTTTTTTTTACCACATATATACATATTTTTACAACATTTTTAAAATATGATTTACACAACAAAAACATAGAATACGACCAGAGAGCAATATACAAAACAAATAGAACATAAGTATGACAAAACAACAATAAATGAATAAATGAATAAATAGATAAATGAAACAAAGTCATTTGGTCCAAAGTATTTTTCCAGATTTTACATTTTCTGCAAGTCCATTATAATGTCCATCCAAAATGTACTTTTCATCATTTACATCATTACAACTTACAAAGTTTTATAGCTGCATTACTCGACTTTCAAAATGCAAGAGCAGAAAGTACTTTTTAAATCGAGTGTTTCTAGTCCGTGCAGTATTCACATGCAGGATGTTGTAGCTTCTTTCACTCCTTTAACGCTCACAGCTCTTAAGAAGAGGATGAGTGGCAAAACTTAGTCACTTTACAAACTTTTGTTCAGTTTACCAAACTCAATTTTCTTTTGCTTTTCGGCACCAACTTTAATTAAAATGCTTAATTAATGCAAGTAGCAGTACACATTTTGTCAGGAAGTGCAGCTTTTTCAACACTCAGGAACTAAATATAGGGTTTTTCCCCTTTTCTTTTGTAGTTTTACAGACTTAACATTTAATTCAAATCAAACTACACACAAGCAACACAGCACATTTTTTATTTTAATTAAATTGTAGAAAAATTGTTTTAAAGTCTGATTTCAAAACATTCACAAGACCTTTGAAACGTTTTCTTCCCAGACAAATGTGGGATTACACAGACGTTATTTTTCATTTTGGTTAAATTCTTTTACTTTTCTTGCTATTATCATTATTACTAGTATTCAATGCCATGTTAGCTACAATAACAAAATATAACACTAAACTAAAATGGTCAGAAATGTGCTTATTTTCCACAGTAAATCGGAGCCTTCTTCCTCAGCTTCAACACAAAACCCTTCCCCGTGTCTGTCATGGCACTTTGCTCCTCGTCAGATCTCTCGCAGACGCGTTGCTCCGGTAATGAGCTCCCGGGGGCCGCTCGCGATCTGCCTCTCCAACGGCAGATGCGACCGGACCCTCTCCTCGGCGGCGGCCCACACCGTCACTCAGCGGGACTTCCCGGTGACTGACAGGTGAGAGAAGGGGCCCAGCAACCTGGATCGACCGCCAATCTTACAGCCAGACAACGAGCGCCGCCCAAATAAATTATAAACGAACCGACGGGGCGGAACCTCCCAAATGTCAACAGCCCCGCCGAAGACGTCTCGTTGTGGATTTACAGTTCAGAGCAGACGGCGTAATCTGGCATTTAACGGCGGCTGTGATCAAGTGCTATCTATTATCATAGCTAAGCCTCGACTTACCCGTGTTTTAAAGGTGAAATGTTGTTAGAATGCTGCGACTTGCACTTGTTTTTTGTTGTCGTTCTTCGTGTGTAGGCGTCGTCACAGTCGGGCCCTTTAAAGTAGACGAGTTTAAAGGGCGCGTACGACAGGGTTTTACCATCTTTTAGTTTTGACTTTATTCGGTGTGCTAATACCTGTTGTAGATATAAATGATAGTTTTACACCGATTGAGCAGGTATTTGTGGAAAAAAGTGGTGAACTCTGTTGAAAATGACAGGAAGTGACATCACACTTGGTACACAGACCAAGTTTATGCATACTTAACATGAAATAAACTACTTTTTTGACATTCTAAACATAAATTCAACAAAATAAATTTGCTATCATTTATTTTAATTGTCAAATTAACAGTGTTTGTGTGTTTGCTAGGTTATTTCCTACTGTGAAATTCTAGACCTAAATAAATATGCTTTTCTGGGATAACATTTTTATCATTTCAAGCAACATTTTAAATACATTTATATGCCGATTTGGGGTGAGATTTGTTAGAAGCGAAGGCGAGTGTCAAGTGTCACTTGAATGGGCTGTAAAGAGAACAAATCGTCATGGAAACTGACTTATTTGGAGCAAAAACAACACAAAAAAGAAGAAACGTGTGAGGATTAAACCCACTTAAACTCCATGTTGGTTTTATTCGGGCCGTTTCTAAAGTTTAAGTGCCGTCACCAGGCAACAGAGCCTAGCACTGTCTGGCTGCTCTGATTGGCTGCAGTAAAGTAGTTGCACCCTCATTATGCAGTTCACATGCAAATCACATATTTCAATTTAAAATGAACAAATGTGCCATAGAATATAATGTAATGTAAGAGAAAAAGCGTAATAGTCTTTGATGACGTGGTCCTGGTTTAGCTAGTATAAATTAACCCCAAATAAGGTTTTTCAGTGCACATTTTTTGGTTTAATCTTGTTACAGTTCTAAAAGTATTATTTTATAAAGTCCAAGTGTTGGGTTAATTAGTGATTTTGTGTAAATTAAAGAAATTGAATTATAGATTTACTTTTGAAATGTTGGGGGGGTTGGGTTGATGATTTAAGTTGTATTTTTAGGAGGAAAACCCATGAATAAAGCTCCATGACTTTGCATTATACATCACCAATTGTTCTTAGTAATTGATGATAAACGGTGAATCTTGAGTAAGGCATGTTGTGTTTCCTGTCTACAACGAGGTGAACTTCACTGCTAATGGCAAAGTTATTCAAAAGTCCACAACACCTTAATTAGTGACATTTCGTCTGATGCATTCTGGCCTTTTGCTGCTAAACGAGCGAAATGGAGAACATGGGGAGGTCGAAACGGAGTCACGTAGAAGCTTTTGGTCGAGTATATTTCACTTATCTGTTTGATAATGAAGTGAAACGTGTACTGTGGCTGTATTCTTGCACCTGGCTTTACATCGCTCCTGACACGGATAGAGAAAAACAACAGCAGAAAGGCGTCATTGGTCAAGAGGCGAGACACTTCACGTGATGCAGCGTGACGGCCCTGGATGTGGCGAGGGAGACGGTCGTGAGAGAAGATGTTCAGATTCTCAGACACCTTTTTGCCAGTCAGGTCCAGGGCGGCTGTGGCGAGAAAAGAACCTCCATGTAGGTGAAAAGAAATAGGCCTAGGCCCAGTGCAATAGTTTTAGACGTTTCTTCTTTGGTACAGGTTAATTTTGTCTTCTATTTTAAACTATAACATTCTTTTTGTCAGGTATTTTGTTTACCTGCTGTACATTTTGCTGATGCTGTTGTGGTGTGTCTTGAATGTGGTTTACAGATGGTTTTACCAGACAGAATCAGCTACCACGCCCGATGAGGTGATCATCTTTGCATGGAGTTTGCACGCTCTCCCTGTGCTTGTAGGTTACAGGGAGAAGCTGAAATATTTAACGCAAAGAGAATTATAGAAGTGTATCCCTCAGGTTGACTCTGGCATGTGCATGTTGATTAATATTCACTGTTACAAACTAATTTTATGACTAATATTATTAAACATTTCTGGAGGTTCACTAGGTGCGTCTTCATGCAGATGTCATCGTTTTGCTTGGAATGTTACACCGTGGCATTAAACATAACTTTTTTTTAGCAGATCAGTTTTATCAGTTTGCAGATAGCGCGCTGATATGGGAAAGAATCAATCTAAAAGTCATGTGTCCATCTCGGCGACGCCTGTCATGCTGGTAATGTCAAATAAATATGGGAAAGAGTGTCTGGAATGCTATGTATGTGGTCTGTAATTTCTTTGTGATTTGAATGCATTTTTCCTGTTGTGTGAAGCACTTTGAATTGCCTTGTGTATTTTCCATTGATTCTATCTGGAAAAAAACTCCAAAAACTGACCTGTAGCTTGGCCCGGTCACCCCATCCGCTTGTCTCTATGTGGACGGAGATCAGTTTAATGCCATACTGTGGAACACCCCAGGCAAAGTGATAACATCTCCATGGAGACGACCAGGTGGCAGACCCTCCATCAGGACAAGGACAAAGCGGTTATTGATGAATCCCGTGTTTCCGTTAACCACTCTGCCGCCGTATTCTCCACACGTCTCCATAGATCCAGAAGTCAGAAAAGTGATCTTTTGACCCCGCAGTAACTTTCTGGAGTGCACATGGATATTTGGAGTTCTCCACTAATCCCCCTACAGTAGATCCCCCGTTTCCTTGTGCTTTCGGTATGTCATTAGGCAGATAATCAAGCTCGCTCCATTATCTCTGCTTATTTTAATGAGCTGTGTACATCCAGAGAGCAGCCGTGGGAGCAGAGCCATCAACAACCAGGCCTGGCTTTCTTCACCGTGTTTTGGCTAATGCCGTTTAAATAAAACAACATATTTGAGTTAATCTGTTATCTGTAGGGCAGACACGCAATTAAGGCTGGAGCAGCGTCGACAAATAAATCGGTGAGCGCAGAATCTCTTAACAACTTTGTCCAAGTGAAAAATAGTTACGAAAAAAGTTGTGTCGCGCTCTCCAGTGTGTGGGAAAATGTAGTCGTTAACCTCATTTAATTAGGAAAATGGTGCACGTCAAGAGTCAGTCACGACGACAGGGTTTTTCTAGAGAAAGACGATCGTTGCTGTTTACTACATTTTTACGGCCAGTAAAAATACAACATAATTTCCAAAACTGCTTTGCTTTGTTTTGTCTTATTTGTCAGTTATTGGCAGTGGTGGAAAGTAGTGTACAATTAAAGTAAGTAAATAGAAAAATACTGTACTTTTAACATACTTTTTTTTTCCAAACTTTTACCCGACTATATTTGAAAATAGGTTTATGTACTTTCTACTCTACATTTTTGACCTGGATTCAAAAGTATTTTAGTGAGACCTGTTGAAGTTGCAGAGGTGTTTCTTTTTTACCACGTTTATATAGATATCTTGAGTTTCGATTTTGAGCAATCAAAAAAAGCTTTCATCTGGTGACCAAAGATTTAGAAAAAAAAATCGGTGTAAATTACTTTCTTTTTTCTCTTTACATACATTTTAAAAAGGTGTACTTTAATATTTTACTTTATTAGATTTTTTGTGATACTTTTACTTAAGTGGATTTTTTGATGATACTTTTACTTCTTCTTGAGTAGATTTCTTGTGTTGATTTTACTTTTTCTTAAAGGCGCAATGGACGATTTTTCGGCGATTTGAGAACTCAGGCGGAAGTACTTCCCCGTGCGGACTGATACAACACACACGTGCGTTTGTTTATTAGCGCGACGGATCGCATCGCATCTCTCATCTCCCGTAGATTTCCGTCTCTTATGTGTCAGCTCGAACTGTCTTTCTACGTCTTCATTTTGTCCCGTACACTGAGGGAACTATATTATGATAGATCAATGCGCATAGACGCGCGGAAACGTGGGGACGAGCCGCACGTGGCTGCAGGTGAGCGGTAGGTGCGTTTTATGATTGATACGTGGCAGGACTAATCGGCAGTCCACGTCACGAGGGAATAATACTCAGATTTGGGTCAAAAAAATCGTCCATTCAACCTTTAAGTAGATATTTTATGGTGTTTTTACATTTACTTTCTCCCGTCACTGGCAGTTGAAGAATAAATCTTGTTAACGCTGTAATACTGCGCAATACTGTACTGATTAAAAAACGAGTTTGAATGCTTCATCAAATGCTCTTCAGAAACTCACTCCAGAAATATTATGCCTATGGGTTTGACGCTGCACTCATCTGTGTAATTCGTCAGAGGAAAACATCTCTTCTTTTGTAGGTTCTTCTGTGACGCAAAAGGTTCAAAAAAACGATTTTCGCTTAATTTTTTCGCACAGCTCTTGAAACTACGGTTTGCAGCTTTAACACACAGCACGTGGCAAAACTAGCGCCTTCAATCATCCGTACACCGTGAAGCGTGACCCGTTGTCCGATGATTGATCCAAAAGTGCAGCACTCAGGTAAGAAAAAAAGAGGCTGTGGACAAAAAAGCCTGAGAACCCGCAAACTTCCATCCTCGTGTTCGCCGCCGTTTTCTCCCGACAGCTGCGATCGACTCGGGGTTTCACACTGCACTTACACGCTCTACAACCCAAGATGCCAGCTCTAATTCCGGCTACACGTCACACCACCAAAAGCTGTGATCCGTGCCACTGTGAGGAGCCGCAATTTGTCACTACGCAGACAGCGATGCGCCAACGTGAAGCTATCGAAACCTATCGCGCAAGCTATAAATGGCTTCCACGTTTGAAGAAAGACGGACAAACTTTGCTCATTTTGAACCACTTTTTGTTAATATTCAGACGGACATTGCCGAAGCCAGTAAAAGCGAACCAGCTTGCACCGGTTTTGACCAAGACCAAGCTATTCAATCCAATCAATCGTAGCATTCTTATGTTAAAATCAAGTTGAGGTTTGACATGAATGGACTCAAAGTTCTTTCATACGTGGATTCGTATTCATAGGTTTCAGACTTTCTCCTTTTATAGGGTCAATCTGATAACTTCACACCAATCACAACGTAGATACGTTTGTTTTTAATGAATTGTTGCTACGGTAAATGTCCCAGTGTTTTCATTACTCTCATGCACTCTGTTTCTTTCGTCAGTGCCCCAAAGTTTTACTCGCAGTCGTTCATAGACAAGAAATTATCTCTGTAGACGCTGAAGTTTCCTTAAATCGAAGCTTCCATCACATACTCCTTAAATGAATGGCAGAGTCCAGTTTACAACACGTTTAATTCATGATATTTACGTTATTTATTTGGTCTCCTCAACAGTAACGTATAAAAGAGTCATTCGATATTTACCACAATCAAACAAGTTCAGAAAACTTGTTCCGTCTTCAGTTCAGATTTGATTATTATTTATATCATTTATCACAGGGGTAAAAAACAAATGAAAGAAACTCCTTTTTATTGGTAAAACAAAACATAAAATAAAACAAAGGAAGACACACATGAAATGCAAATAAAACATTGTATAACAATAAAAAACTGCAAATAGTTAAAACACACACACAAAACGTCATGAAATAAAACAAGAGCACTGGTCCTGTCTCTAACCAGCACTTTATTAAAATGCATGAAATGATTTAATTTAAAACGTTTTTGTATTGTTTTGTTTTGTATTTTGTTCCACAGGAGTTGCTTCGTATTGATTCTGCCAGACGCTAAAATAATAATGCCCTGTGGTCTTAATCGACAAATACTTATAAATGAACAAAAAGGCAGTGTTGTTCTCTTCTCACATCCAATGATCGCCGTCCTACTTCAGAATATTTTTGACAGCTTTACTTTGACAGTTTAGGTCTTGACCTTACCTTTTTGGAGGGCTATTGCTAACGGCTACGCGCATCTTCAACCGCGGCCAGCCCTATGTTCCTCGAGACCTGGGTTAGGATTATATGCTGCTATATTTTATGCTGTAAAACCATACATTTATCACAAATATTGGGGATGTGGAACCTGAACCAGTAGCCTATGCTAGTATTAGCATTGTTCTCTCATTCATAGGTACCGGGGAACATAGGTACGCACCCTCTTCAACCACACAATGCTTCCTGTCCCGCCAAAAAGGTTCTCGAAACGAATAACTAAACTCCATTTAGCACTTCCCCGCTTCAGACCGCAGAAAGTGACTCGTCCAACAACAACAGCCGTCGATGAAATGCAGGACGATTAGTCAATGTGGCAAACAACCGGGTTAAGAGGTGGTCGAGTTTAATACGTGGCTCGGTTGGCAGTTCCCACGTCGTCAACTGTTCGTGAAGCTGTGAAATATTGAAAACCTGAGTGCTCGTCAGCGTCGGGTTTGTCTCCGCCGGTTGCCGACGTGTCAGTCAATGCTGTTCGCTGACACGCCAGTTCCTCTTTTGTTGTGACCTTGGCGTTGACGGAGGAAACACCGCGGCAGTCAAGAGTTTACAGCTCGAGCATTGTCGAGTTTCTCTGACAGGATACAGACACCGAGACTTGGCTCACAGAAAAAAACGGGGCCCGATCAAGCCACGACAGCGCCAAACCGAAGGCGTTCTGGGTACATCATATTACATAATTGGCAACGGAGCTGAATTTCAATGCTGCACCTCCACGGAGAGTAACATGTTTGTGAAAGTCAGTGAAATATTGTGTTTTTCTTCCCCTCGAAAGCCTCAATGTGATTAAATTACAGTTCATACTTAAAATACAACAAAAACAACAATGCTTGGGAGAAGAGCGTAACCTTCATATCACAACCCGAGTCACTCAAATGCAACACAAAGAATGAGCCAAACGTAAATTCTAGTTAAGTGAAACAACAACAGGAACAGGATAGTGCAGGATCAGATTTGCAGAGGTTCAGATATAAATACAAAGTTTGAATGTCTCTCTTGACTTGTCAACAATCTAGCAAAGACTGAATGAACAGAGGAGCGTATGTAGGTGACCCTGGGATGAGAGGAAGAGAAGAAGAGAGGACGCTAAAGATGGACCGGACCGGGTTGAAAAATGGAACTGAGGACTGAGGATGAACAAAAGGGCAAAAGGAAGATCTGTGACACTTCATCCGTAAGCAGGTCTTTGCGCAGCTTCATCAAGGAGCACGTTGTTGTTGTTGTTGTTGTTGTTGTTTTATGGCGGTTGGCATCCGAGTGTTGCATTACCGCCAGACTTTATTCCTTAGACTGTTGTTGCTGTTGTTATTGTTTTATGGCAGTCGACAGCCGAGTGTCGCATTACCGCCAGACTTTATTCCCCAGACTTTGTCGTAGTCCTAAAAGTTGTTCTTCCAGTGCTTTGACCTCCAGTGCTTTGACAAAGCCCAAGAGGTCATGAGATGCCTTTGTCATTGTTGTTGTTGTTGTTGTTGTTGTTTTATGGCGGTTGGCATCCAATTGTTGCATTACCGCCAGACTTTATTCCTTAGACTGTCCTCAGACTCTGTCGTAGTCCGTAAAAGTACTCCTTCCATTGCTTTGGTGTTACAAAGCCCATGAGGTCATGATATGTCTTTGTGACTAGAATAGTTGTTGTTGTTTCAGACAACAACCAACACTCGGATGCCAACCGCCATAAAACAACAACAACAACAACAACAACAACATATACACTTCATCAGTCTAAGGAATAAAGTCTGGCGGTAATGCAACACTCGGATGTCAACCGCCATAAAACAACAACAACCTGCTTTTCTGTGGGTATTTAAATTGAGAACTACACCACAACAACATTGGAAGACGCCATAAGGACGCAAGGACGTGAGGAGACCTTGCTCAACACCCGGTCTGGAGAGACGGGAGATGGCGGAGGAGAGTGGATCGGTGGTCGAAGACGTTCTGGACGGCGTGGAGGAGCAGCCTTTTCTGGCTGCACGTGCCCGGAAACGTAAAAAGTCCCTTAGCTCGTCCGAGGGTTCTGGGAATGAGCAGCAGGATGAGGCTGAAGCTATTGATATCCGGGGTGAGAGCAGAGACTGTAAGGTGATCATAAAGCTTGCACAGGATAGTGCATCATTTAAGGAGTGGAATTCAGTGGCATTGTCAAAGAGCCTAACTGTAGCTGTGGGAGTGATCAAGAGTGCGAGTGTCCTTAGGGATGGCTCGCTGCTGGTCATGTGCAAGGACGCGGCTCAGCAACGGAAGGCGATTGGAACTAAACGTCTGGGTGGAAAGGACATTCTTGTGTCTGATGCTGAAAGAAACACGGTCAGAGGAGTTATCGTAGGTGTCCCTACGGCGACGTCTGTGGATGAAGTTAAGGAGAATTTGACTGGAGTTACGGTGGTGGACGCTAGGCGTTTGAAGGTGACCCGGTTTGGGGTAAGATGTGACAGCTTGTCGGTAATGGTAACACTTGAAGGGAGGTGCCTGCCTAGTAAGGTGTTCATTGGGTACATGTGCTATAGCGTCAGGCCATATGTTCCACCGCCCCTGCGTTGCTTTAAGTGCCAGCGCTTTGGGCATATTGCAGCGGTCTGTAGAGGGAAGCAAAGATGTGGTAAATGTGCAGGAGATCACGAGTATGGGAAGTGTGACGTGGGAGCAAAACTGAAGTGCTGTAACTGTGGGGAAGAACATAGCTCTGCCTACGGGGGATGCAGGTTTAGCAAAAGAGCTGCTGAGGTGCATAAAATAAAGGTCTCTCAAGGTATATCCTATGCAGATGCAGTCAAGAAAGTTTCAAGTAACGAGTTTAGAGTAAATACAGAGAGAGGAGCCAGCGCTGCTCCCAGCCAGGGCGAAATGAGAAAGGCCAGCGTGGCTCCCAAGAAGTGTGAAGGTTTCAAGAGTGGAGGTCCCATGTGTGCAGGTTCCAGAATTAATGAGAATACCCTGGTTGTGGATAGAGAGGATTTTGTACTCTTTATGGTGGATGTTGTAAACTGTGCTGCTCAGACTCAAAGCAGAACTGAAAGGATCAGGATCATTGCTAAAGCTGCAGGGAGATTCCTTGGAACAAAGGAGCTTGATTGGGCAGATATAGAAAACAGGCTAAAGGCGCTAAATGGGAGTCGGAGTGATGGGGGTCTGCTTGTGGGGAGTCAGAGTGATCAGAGTGACGAGATGGGGGTGGGGGTGGTCTCCTGTCCTCGCCCAGTCTCGTAGACGCACGGCTACCAAGCAGCGACATCAGTGGACATATTAAAGCCTATAGAATGAAGCCTAAAGAATAAAGCTGTACGGTGGAAGCACCGAACGTCAAAGAAGGAGAAGATGAAGAAGAGTCTCCCTGGAATAAAGCCGGTTGGTCTCTGAAACAACAACTATTCTAGTCACAAAGACATATCATGACCTCATGGGCTTTGTAACACCAAAGCAATGGAAGGAGTACTTTTACGGACTACGACAGAGTCTGAGGACAAAGCACTGGAAGTCAAGGCACTGGAAGAAGAACTTTTAGGACTACGACAAAGTCTAAGGAATAAAGTCTGGCGGTAATGCAACACTCGGATGTCAACCGCCATAAAACAACAACAACAACAACAACAACCGGCTTTATTCCAGGGAGACTCTTCTTCATCTTCCTCTCCTTCTTTGACGTTCGGTGCTTCCACCGTACAGCTTTATTCTTCAGGCTTCATTCTATAGGCTTTAATATGTCCACTGACGTCGCCGCTTGGTAGCCGTGCGTCTACGAGACTGGGCGAGGACAGGAGACCACCCCCACCCCCATCTCGTCACTCTGATCACTCTGACTCCCCACAAGCAGACCCCCATCACTCCGACTCCCATTTAGCGCCTTTAGCCTGTTTTCTATATCTGTCCAATCAAGCTCCTTTGTTCCAAGGAATCTCCCTGCAGCTTTAGCAATGATCCTGATCCTTTCAGTTCTGCTTTGAGTCTGAGCAGCACAGTTTACAACATCCACCATAAAGAGTACAAAATCCTCTCTATCCACAACCAGGGTATTCTCATTAATTCTGGAACCTGCACACTTGGGACCTCCACTCTTGAAACCTTCACACTTCTTGGGAGCCATGCTGGCCTTTCTCATTTCGCCCTGGCTGGGAGCAGCGCTGGCTCCTCTCTCTGTATTTACTCTAAACTCGTTACTTGAAACTTTCTTGACTGCATCTGCATAGGATATACCTTGAGAGACCTTTATTTTATGCACCTCAGCAGCTCTTTTGCTAAACCTGCATCCCCAGTAGGCAGAGCTATGTTCTTCCCCACAGTTACAGCACTTCAGTTTTGCACCCACGTCACACTTCCCATACTCGTGATCTCCTGCACATTTACCACACCTTTGCCTCCCTCTACAGACCGCTGCAATATGCCCAAAGCGCTGGCACTTAAAGCAACGCAGGGGCGGCGGAACATATGGCCTGACGCTATAGCACATGTACCCAATGAACACCTTACTAGGCAGGCACCTCCCTTCAAGTGTTACCATTACCGACAAGCTGTCACATCTTACCCCAAACCGGGTCACCTTCAAACGCCTAGCGTCCACCACCGTAACTCCCGTCAAATTCTCCTTAACTTCATCCACAGACGTCGCCGTAGGGACACCTACGATAACTCCTCTGACCGTGTTTCTTTCAGCATTAGACACAAGAATGTCCTTTCCACCCAGACGTTTAGTTCCAATCGCCTTCCGTTGCTGAGCCGCGTCCTTGCACACGACCAGCAGCGAGCCATCTCTAAGGACACTCGCACTCTTGATCACTCCCACAGCTACAGTTAGGCTTTTTGACAATGCCACTGAATTCCACTCCTTAAAGGATGCACTATCCTGTGCAAGCTTTATGATCACCTTACAGTCTCTGCTCTCACCCCGGACATCAATAGCTTCAGCCTCATCCTGCTGCTCATTCCCAGAACCCTCGGACGAGCTAAGGGACTTTTTACGTTTCCGGGCACGTGCAGGCAGAAAAGGCTGCTCCTCCACGCCGTCCAGAACGTCTTCCATCCCCGATCCACTCTCCTCCGCCATCTCCCGTCTCTCCAGACCGGGTGTTGAGCAAGGTCTCCTCACAGTTTTGTACAATAATGGCGGTTGGCATCCAAGTGTTGCATCTAAAACCTATAGAAGTTCTTCCTCCCCTCAGACTTTGTCGTAGTCCTTAAAAATTCTTATTCCATTGCTTTGGAAGTACAAAGCCCATGAGGTCATGGGACGTCGTTGTCGTTTTATCCTTTAGAAGTCCTTCTTCCATCACTTTGGCGTTTCTAGGCCCATGAAGTCAAAGCGCGTTAGAACATCCTCTTGCTCCTCATCCTAGGCTAGTCTCCAACACCCCCCCACCTCTATAAACGTTTACCCAGCCCTGTACTACATAAGTAAGCAACCACAGCCTGACACAAACCCTGTGACTGGATCGCCAGAACGTTCCGCAGATTGAACTCCCGCCCATTATTCCGAAACCACAAGGCCAACCCGGCCTTTTCTCTATCATAAGCCTCACAGCAAATCAGCACATGCTCGACAGTCTCTGGCACCCAACAGTGACCACACAGACCGGTTGGATGTTTGCCTATCCTACTCAGTGACCAATTGAGTCCAGTATGGCCAATCCTCATGCGGGCGAAGCACGTTGTTGTTGTTGTTGTTTTATGGCGGTTGGCATCCGAGTGTTGCATTACCGCCAGACTTTATTCCTCAGACGTTTCGTAGTCCTCAGACTCTGTCGTAGTCCGTAAAAGTACTCCTCCCATTGCTTTGGCGTTACAAAGCCCATGAGGTCATGATGTGTTTTTGTGACTAGAATAGTTGTTGTGTCAGAGACCAACCGGCCTTATTCCAGGGAGACTCCTCTTCACCCTCCTCGCCCCCCCTGACGCTCGGTGCTTTGGAAGTACAAAGCCCATGAGATCATGGGACGTCTTTGTTGTTTTACAAAGCCCATGAGGTCATGGGACGTCTTTGTCGTTTTATCCTTTAGAATTCCTTCTTCCATCACTTTGGCGTTTCTAGGCCCATGAAGTCCAAGCGCGTTAGAACATCCTCTTGCTCCTCATCCTCGGCTCAGTCTCCAACACCCCCCACCTCTATAAACGTTTACCCAGCCCTGTGCTACATAAGTAAGCAACCACAGCCTGACACAAACCCTGTGACTGAATCGCCAGAACGTTCCGCAGATTGAACTCCCGCCCATTATTCCGAAACCACAAGGCCAACCCGGCCCTTTCCCTATCATAAGCCTCACAGCAAATCAGCACATGCTCGACAGTCTCTGGCACCCGACAGTGACCACACAGACCGGTCGGATGTTTGCCTATCCTACTCAGTGACCAATTGAGTCCAGTATGGCCAATCCTCATGCGGGCGAAGGCCCTTTCCTCCCACGCGTTCCTGCCCATAGACCCGCAAGGACCCACACTACCCTGTATGTGATAGAGATGCCGTCCAGTAACACAGTGGCTCCAAAATTCCTGCCAAAGGCCGACCACATGACTCTTGATAACGGGCTTGATTTCAGACTTGCCCAACTCAACCGCCACATCAATTGATGGCCGCCGAAGGGAACGTTTAGCCAGTGCATCAGCCATTTCGTTACCATCCACCCCCACATGCGCAGGGACCCAAATGAAGGAAACCCTCACATCCTTCCTGGACAGGGAGAGCATCAGACAGAAGATGCCATTCAACACATCCTGTCTGCAATCCGATTTCCCAGATTTAATGCTTTGCAATGCAGAAAGGCTGTCAGAGGCCACCACAATGCCGCAACACTGCAAAGCAGATTCCGCCCATTCCAACGCCAACCGTATCGCTATAAGTTCCGACGTGAAAACAGAAAGGCGATCTGTCAACCTCTTCTTGACCGCTAGCCCCAGGTCAGGCACAAAATAAGCGGCGCCAGCACGCCCACTCTCAGGATCCCTAGACCCGTCGGTATAAATAAACACATCACCTGAGTGCTTATCGATGAGCGCTTGAACGGCAAACTGCGGTGCCCTCCCAGCGACTCCTCTAAGCTTGCCATGCAAGCTAACATCAACAGGAGCCGGGATAAACTTCCACGGAGCTATAGCAGACAAAGCCACCGACGGGCTCCCACGCAGATCACCAACCCCCGCAAGCCGCGCCTTCGCATTTCCTACCTGGCTGAAAATCATACCGCCAGCCTCACTCTGCCCCCCATCAACCCTGAGAAAGTCCCTCACCGGGTGAGAGCTCGTATGACCTTGCACATTCACCCAGTAAGCCAACAGAAGTTCTAGCCTCCGGAGCCGTAACGGCAATTCCCCCAACTCAACCTGCAGCGCCGAGACAGGGGAGGTCCTAAAAGCCCTACAGCAGATGCGCAAGGCCTGGGCTTGCTCCACATCAAGCTTCTTTAAGTTAGTCTCAGCCGCAGACATGTAGGCTATACAGCCATAATCAATAGCCGCCCTCATGACGGCCCGATAAATACCCAGGAGCGACCTTCTGCTGGCCCCCCAGTCCTGGCCGGATAGACAACGAAGCAAGTTATTCACCCTTTTGCATTTACCACTGACCTCATCAATGTGCCGACGCCAACTAAGCCTCTCGTCAAAGGTGACCCCCAAGAACCTCACCTCCCTGACCTGTTCGAGCACCTGCCCATGCAGTCGAAGGGAGACGTCCCTATGCCCATTGAAGAAACAGATCACTTGAGACTTCCGTACGGACAGTATAAACCCCCACTTCAGGGTCCACTGCTCCACCTGCTGTATTGCCCTTTGCAGCCTTAGCGATGATCTTAGTCTTTTCGGATCTCTTCTTGGTTTGCCCAGTACAGTTAATCACTTCCACTATAAAGAGGAAGAAATCTTTCCTCTTCACAACCAGTACATCCTCCGCACCCACAGGGCCTCTGCCCGTGGAAGCCACACTCACAGGCATCCCAGTGGGGACCTCCCCCTGGCCGCGGGCAACGCTGCCCCCTCCCCTGTCGCCTAGGACACCAGCAGCACTGGCAGCCCCCACTGCATCCACCGTCACCTGACTACCAGACACCTTCTTGACCGCATCCGCGTAGGATATGCCTTGAGAGGCCCTAACTTTTTGCACCTCAGCAGCCCTCTTGCTGAACACGCATCCCCCGTAGGCAGAGCTATGCTCTCCCCCACAGTTACAGCACTTGAGTTTTGCTCCGTCGTCACACTTCCCATACTCGTGGTCTCCTGCACATTTACCACAATTCTGCTTCCCTCTACAGACCGCTGCAATATGCCCAAAGCGCTGGCACTTGAAGCAACGCAGGGGCGGCAGAACATATGGGCGTACGCCATAGCGCATGTACCCAACGCACACCACACGAGGCAGGATCCCACCTTCAAATCTAATCACTATCGACAGGCTGTCACACCTTACCCCATCCCGGGTCATCTTCAACCGCCTAGCATCCCCCACCTTAGCTCCAGTCAAATTCTCCTTTATGTCATCCACAGATGTCGTCGTAGGGATGCCTACTATAACTCCCCTGACCGTGCCTCTTACACACGTTGAATCTGTTAAAAGTGAAAAACCCACGGACACGACTTCCTCTGTCAGGAAACCACAATGGCAATGATGAGTAGCTTGTAGCAATGTTTCGGAGACGTTACCGATTTCTGTTGTTGGGCAATTCGAGACCATTTAAATACGACATGTGCTATTGTCTTGTGGTTATGGTATCTACATTTTAAATCGCAATAGTGAGCTAAAACGACACAGTAAAAGAAACAAGAAGCCTGCCGACTTGCGGGTTGAAAACTCTGATTTCCACCTTCCCCTTTACTGTACATCACTGCAACCAATCACAGCAAAGTACTGCCGGCCTCGCCTATCAATAGCTCACAGTGGCGTTGTTTTTTTGGCCTAAATGGTATCCTTGGAGGAAAATGTCAAGAAATTAGACATAAACCAATGCTATTGCTTAACACACAGAGAACACAATTCAACTTAGAATATGAAACGATACAGAAACGTCAGACTTTTGTGTAGCATGCATGGGAGAAACCGTCGGGCCGGGTCACCAGGCTGTTGTAAGCAGCCCGGCGACCCTCCTTAGTCTCACGACGTTTTTTCTCTTGCAGGTTGGTTTTATTACAAATTATGAAACAGGCGGGTCACATTCTCATTGGTCAGCTTCACATCAAGGCACTTGTCTTTTACAACAGTTGGTATTTTCCTTAGAGATAAAGCATGGGTAATGTTTACCTAAACTCCCCTGGGGTGCTACACCCCTCCCTGGAGTAAACATTCCTTTGCACCATCTTTACGACACTTTCACAAATGCAGTTTGTCACACATGCCGTTTTTCTCTTAGACTAATGATGCAGATAATATACAAATATCGTCATATCACGATTATGCAGATAAAATACATCACAGAAATATAATCATATATTTACATTTTATCACACAAATAAGTACAAAGCAGTGTATACATGCACATCTGGGAACTTCTACAGTGGCAACCGAGTCCGCCATTTTGAAAGGGGCACAACCGCACGTCTACTACATGCGATATCCAGGATATATGAGGCCAAAATGCCAAAAACCTGCGTTCTGTTAGGTCATTGCTCCGTTGTCAGACCAAGGAATGAGAGCTTTGTTGTGTATCTTAGTTTGCTGTTATCGTCTAAAGAATCAAAGTATTCGAAGCTCATTATGCCGTAGAAAAGGATGCAGTCGTGGTGGTTGCTAGTATATCGCGTACCCCTTTCAAAATGGCCGCTATGGGGAAGCCCCGGATGTATGACGTCACCCCGAATGTATGCATTGGTGGGTGGTAGGTGCAAACAGGGATTTTCGTAGCAATGGCATGAGAATGAAGATGACTCAAACGCACATGACACTCCAAACACAACGCTGAGTGTGGGAAAAAACGGTCAAGAGAAACCATCGTAGCATCTTTAAAAACGCTATGAACCCCTGTTAACAGGGTTATCATTCGACTGGGAAAAGGTGGCTATTTCTTGACTCAACCGAACAGACCTAATTGTGAAGTGACACCGTCGATCTTGTCCATCCTCGGGCTTCAATCTTAGGCGTCAAGGCTTTGTATCGATCGAAAGACAAGGTCAATGCCGTCCGATCCGTTATATATTTTGTTACACGGACGCATTACTTTATTTTTTTGCATTTACCGCCACAAAGTTTACAATGTTTTCAAGGTGATTCAACGGCCCGTGCATGCACATTTTTGCTTTGCTTGGACACATTTTTGCCGCTATCATCCCTCTCTAGCCTGGGGCAGTATTCAAATCCTTGCTCTGCCCTTGGCTTGGGCCTCGGGCGGGGCTGTTCACTGGACTAAAGGACCAGCTTGACCTTGCTCAATAAAAGTGTGAGGCGTTAAGATTGAGAGAGAAAAACAGCCACAAATCTTTGAAAAATGATCTCGATATGTATCCTTCAACGTCCATAAATCTTTGCCCTCAATCCTTTTTCTGAGTTTGTCTTTTGACACGCGGAAACTTCAATCAGCAATATCAATGATGAAATTCCCTGTAACGCTTGAGTTTTCTCATTAAGATAACCGTGTTTGATTTAATTTCACGCACGAGAGACAAATAGATGTGAGAGACAAATGTGCAAAGTTCTCCTTAGACCTTGTGTGCGAATACTGTAAAGGAGAACACTATTTCCTGCTGTTAAAGAGAGGATGGAGAGGCTGGTTATTCTGCTGCTGTGGTGGAGTTAGGACACAGATCTTTTGTGGCATTTTGCTAAAAGATACAGGATGATGACGAGTGTGTTTGTATGAATGCTTGATACGTGAAAAAGAGTCAAATGTTGCTGGCTGTGATTGGCTGAAAGTGTTGCGTTCTTTTGTCCTTGTTTGGTCCTGGTTTAAGTCCAGTTTAGTCCTCATTTAATCCTAAATATAGCCCATTTAAGTCCTTGATTTTGGTCCAGTTGTCGTTCTTGTTCAGTCCAGGTTTAGTCCTGGTTTAGTCCCTGTGAACGCACCCTTGTATTTGGTCTCGTCCTAGTCCCGGTTCAGTCTTGATCTAGTCCAGATTTATTTCCCCAGTGTGTGCATATGTGCAGAGGTTCACAAATAAGACTTCACACTCTTTCAAATCATGTTTTTCCTTAAAGATTTTCACAAAACTGTTTGTGTAATGTATTTTATCTTGTGACTAAATTGATTTCGAGCATGTTTTTTCTTTAAAGTGCTTGTTGTAACATCCTTTCATCCCCCTGCGGACCCCTCTGTGGGAACCATGGTGTAGTCAGTGTCTGCAAGAGTGAAAAAAAAAATATCTATCTTGTTTTTTGACCTTTATTCACCAGGAAAGTATTTTTTTTCAGGGAGTAGGAGCGTATTTGTACACATTTTTAGCGGTGCAAACTCCACACAGACAGACCCCACGCCGAGTAAAACCCAGGACCTCCTTGCAGTGAGGCGAGAGCGCACTGACTAAAGTTTTGACTTCCGGCTCGAATATATTCTATAACTTATTTGTTGTATGCTCTCTATTTATCCATCCAATATTTCTTTGTGCCTTGACTTAGTAAAGCCTCTGACAATATCCACACACTAGGCTTATATTTTGTCATAAACGTTTAGTGCCAAACCATATATTTCAAATCTATACTGCTGCTAATTCCATTTCATCACAAAAGCGAGGGAAGGTTTTTGTCAGTGTAGCTCCAAAGTGCCTCGGGCCGAGCCCAGCCGTCTCTCAGGCCGACTGTATTCAATTTGTGCCTCGTGCTGAGACGTGCGGCCTGTAAGTGCATGTGACTTATATCCAGCGGTCCCTGTGGTCTCTTTATGCGCCGTTTAAAAAGTGGGGAACTGTCGACTCCGGGTACAATAACTGTTTGTTTGATGGGGCGCGTCCACGCACCGCTGTGCTTTATCAAGATTTACCGGGCCGTACATAATGATCATATTGCTTCTGTGACAAAACGGAGACCCTAAGAGAGCGTTCGCACCTGTCCTGTGGTCCCGGGTGGATCCTGGTTCAGCACACTCCATCCTCGTCCTGGTTTAGTCTTGGTCTCGATAGGGTGACCAGATTTTAGAATTTAAAAACTGGGACACACCCGGAAGTAATAATAAAAGTGTAAAAGAACGCAGGTAATTAAGTCAATTTGTATGTACTCGGATCATTCATACCTCTTTCACGGCTCGCTTGTGTCATTGTACAATCTGAGAGACTTTTATCGGTGGAAATGAGCGCTTCTTTTGTGTTTTGGTGATTCTAAAGCCAGATTTTCTCTATTTTGGCTAAAGAAACAACAATGTATTCCCCTTTTTACTGTTGGAAGGTCTCAAAGTGGTCAAAACTGGGACATGTCCTGAATAAAACTGGGATAAATCAATGGTTTGGGACGCATCTGCCGGGAGATGGGACACAGGGCTCAAAACTGGGACCGTCCCGGGTAAATGGGGACGTCTGGTCACCGTAGGTCAAGTCCAGGTTTAGTTCCAGACGAATTTGAAGTTTGTGTCGTGGTTCTAAAGGCGTGTTTTGACTGGTTCACTTTGGAGCAGATTGGGAAGATCGGAAAGTGTCTCCGCTGTCGTAAGTGAACCATACGGGTCTATTTAAATAAACCAAAGTGGTGCGCCTGTGTTAACTTTAGCTTTCAAAGTGTGCCGGCTCACTTTTGGCTCCCGAAAGGTGTTTGTGGAGCGAGAGAGAAAGCACACTCAAGTCAAAGCGAAACAGCAAACATTTCTCACCAAACGCTGACTTGATCGTGTGATAAACCGCCGCATTTCCAGTGACGGTCGCTTTATGTGTAGCAGACCGACTTAGCGAACGCAACGCTAGCACCTGTTAGCATCAGCTGTTTCCTGTTTATCGACACACAGCACTCACGTTAAGCTAAGCAGCGCTAACCCTTATGAAAACCCAACTCATTACAAAAAGAGACACGGAGAAAAGTGAAATAAACGCAGAAAAAGCTAATGAATCAAAAGTGGATTACCGTTTACTCCAGCTTTAGCCACGTTGCTCAGTGACGATGACATGTGATGCAACTAAACTGATATCGGCCTTAAGATAAAATATAAATAAATTGTATTTAATATTTGTTGTGTGGGTGCTCATGTTGCAAACCCTTCAAGCCAGGACCTTAGGATGGAAATGCAGACCCCGTGAAAAAGAAAAGAACCGTTCTAAAGTGAAGCGAACCCGTCTGGAGTCAAAATGTGTATTTATCTTTCTGTTGCGTGTGATGCTTTTATTTACAACCCAATCAACTACCACCAAGCTAACGGACAGCTAAAGACGACGTGTGATCTTCGCGACGAGAGCCTCAACAACACTACGGTCTATATATAGAAGTTGGTGTAATCCCATTCTTGTTTATTGCGCTCCTCGATAAAAACCTTTTGATTAGGTTAGCGTCTCCCCATCCGTGCTGAAGGAGGATGAATCTTACTCAAGAGGTTCGCGTTTTTTCCAGAAGGACCTCATCACTTTTCAATACAAAGTCCCATCTCTCATCCAGCACATAGACTATATCAAAAATGCTGTCGTGACACCTTTTACACGACTAAAATATTGTTTGTTTGCACTTTCCTTCCTGATTTTGCACGTTTTCCATCCGTCAAACCGATCATAAACTAAAATGTAACGAGATTCATTCATGCATTTTCTACCAGCAATAACCCAGTGACCTTTGATTAAAAATATAGAACGTAACGTAGGTGGTGTTGCGTTCCATTTTATCTGCAACGTAGCTGGATGATTTAACATCTAACCACTCGAGTTCCCCGAAAAACACGAGCATGTTCCTCCATATCACAGTTCTACTCTTCTGAAAGTGAGCTCCAGGCGTATGAACTCTGATTCAGGGCTAACAAGACGTGAAGTGTAATTTCGTGCTAAAAGATGGATCAATCATGTGGGAGAGGTAAAGGTAAGAAGGATGGAGATGTGGGAGAGAGGAGTGAAGTCAGAGGGGATGAAATGGAGACACTGCAGAGGGTAGAAGGGGGAGAGGAGTGAGGAAGAAAGGAAAAGGAGGGATAAGGAGAGAGAGGGAGAAAGGAAAAGGAGGGATAAGGAGAGAGAGGGAGAAAGGAAAAGGAGGGATAAGGAGAGAGAGGGAGAAAGGAAAAGGAGGGATAAGGAGAGAGAGGGAGATTAGGGACAGTGGGGATAGAGAAGGGAGTAAGGGAACGGAGAGGAGAGGAGGTGGAAAGGTAGGGAGAGAAGGGTGACAGAAATGAAGGAGGAAAGGAAGAGAATAAGGAAAGAGTCGGGTGAGAGGAAAAAAGAGAAAATGTAGAGAGCGAGAGAGACAAAAAGGAGGGAAAGAGGATAATGAGATAGTGGCTACGGATGGAAAATACCAGTGACTTTTGTTTGTGATACTGATCTGATACCGATACCAACACGTTTTTAATCAAGATGCATTGAATTGTGTGCAGATTTCACCTACCCCCTATCTCCGCCCCACAACTCTGTACTCGGTTGTAATTATTTGCAAAATTCTGATTCCAAGAGATACGTTTAAGGTTCTGAAATGTCAAAACACGCAAATGACAATTTGCTGCGTGTTACGATAAAATGTCCCTGCGAAGAGGCGGAGCTTATGAGTTCTGCAGTTTTGAACAGGAAGTCAGTCGTTCCGTTTCGGTCGCTTGCGCCATTTTCGATTGATATTGACGATTACGATGAACGAAAATGTGAAATGATGATCTACTTGTGTTTTTGTTCAAGACTATACGCCTGACAGAAGCGCAATACGTCTCCTTTAAGTATCGGTATGTCTTCAACCTCAGTCGGTGTTGATATGCCTATTCAACTCTATTATCTGTCCATCACAAGTGAAAAGAGTATGAAGAAGAGCGAGAGGAAGGAGTGGAAGGACAAGGGGAGAGCGAGGCGAAGGGGCAGCGCGTGATTGGCCTGATTTCCCCCGAGCGAAAGCCATCATCGTTTTTTCAGAAGCACAAACTCAGCTGCACACACACACACACACACCTCCGTCACGATCTCTGCCGGCCAACAAACCGGTCATCGCGGGCTGTGCGTGTTTGAAATGGACAAACGTGGAGATTCTTGGATTTGGTTGGCATCTTTTGGCCTCAGCTCTAGTCTGGCATCGAGTTCATCTGAGCTGAAAGTGCCACAGAGCGTGTCCCTTTCCAATCACGGGAGGGACTCTGTGCTATGACGTGTTTGTTCAGTTATAAATGTGTCTGTCTGAGTGCGACTGGACAGTGAATCAGATTTTAATCGGGATTCAATCACGCCTAATCGTCGATGATAAGTGTGTTTTTCTTAATCGAGGCAATCAATCCTTTTTGCAGCAAAGGTCAGACTTTGGAGGAAGAACTTTGACAAATTTCTGCGCGAAAAAGGCTCTGATTACAGTCTGTCTTCTTTTTTCAACTGTCAATTCAATCAGTATTGAAAGAAGCCATGTTATTTTATAGAACAATTAGATTCATTATTCTTATATATATAATTTTTTGCCATATTGCCCCGCCCTAAATCCAGGATAGTATCTCAGTAGTTGTTTGTGTTAGCTATTTTGCCAAACAACACAAAAAAGTAAGGATTTTATCATTTTATCAAATTTGCAGATAGCGCATCGATATGGGAAAAAATCACTCTAAAAGTCATGTGTCCTTCTCGGAGACGCCTGTCATGCTGCAATGTCAAATAAATATGGGAAAGAGTGTCTGAAATGCTATGTATGTGGTCTGTAATTTCTTTGTGATTTTAATGCATTTTTCCTGTTGTGTGAAGCACTTTGAATTGCCTTGTGTATGAAATGTGCTCTACAAATAAACTTGCCTTTCCTTCTAAAATCAATGTATTTTTAATTTCAGTCATGTTTATGTGTTTGTTCTCGTTCTTGTCCTTGCTCCTCTAAACCGCTTGTTTGTATATCGGGCGGTGTGGTGTTTGGCTGTCTCGTGGGACCCCCAGACAGAGCCGTTTTGGCCCGTCCTTGTGTTTTGGGGGAGACAGCGGGCATGTGTTCGGACACACCTGGCAGGGAGGCCGCGGGGGGGGGGGGGGGGGGGGGGGGGGGGGGCTGGAGAGCTATGAATGAGGGTCCTGTTGTGGGCATATTGGAAAACAGCGGGTGCTCAGCCAATGTGGGAAGCGCTCCAAAACACTGACCCAAAAGACAAGAAGACAATAAAACAAGAGGGACACAATTTTATAAACTGTACTGAAAAAGTTTACTTCTGCTGCATATCGTGTTTTGAAGGAAGAATTGCTTGTTTTTATGTGTCGGTTTAATTTAATGTATTTGAGAATATAAAAATATCCAAAAGATACCCTAAAGTGGGTAATTTATTAATAATAATAATAATAATAATAATAACTTTTATTTATATAGCGCTTTTCAGTGACCCAAAGACGCTGAACATAATAAAAAAAAAGGGGGGGGTATTTACAGACAGGGGGGGACAACACGTACAATACACATTAATGCACAGATAAAATGAACAAGACAGAAAAAGTAGAGAGAAAAAGATGGGGATGTAACAGGGGGTAGAAGAGTAGGCAATGGGGTAGAGGAGGCTAGGGGTAGGGGAGGTCATAAGCTTGGGTGAAGAGGTATGTTTTTAGGCGGGATTTGAATGTTGTGAGTGAGGGAGAGTGGCGGACAGGTTGGGGGAGGGAGTTCCAGAGTCGGGGTGCTGTTCGGGAGAATGCTCTGTCGCCAAAAGTTTTGAGTCGGGATGTTGGTGCAGTCAGGGTGAGAGAGGAGGAGGATCGGAGAGCTCGGAAGGGGCGGTGGGGGATGAGGAGGTCAGACAGGTAGGGGGGGGCAAGGTGGTGAAGAGCTTTGAAGGTGAGGAGGAGTATTTTAAAGTTTATGCGCTGCTTGATGGGGAGCCAGTGGAGAGAGCGGAGAACGGGAGTGATGTGATCACGGGACCGGGTGTGGGTGAGGAGGCGGGCAGCGGAGTTTTGGACCATTTGGAGTCTATGGAGGGAATGGGAGGAGATGCCAGTGAGGACGGAGTTGCAGTAGTCGAGGCGGGAGGAGATGAAGGCATGGATGAGGGATTCAGCAGCGGGGAGGGTGGATTTTGACGATGCGGCGGAGGTGGAAGTATGAGGTCTTGACAATGTGGCTGACATGGGGAGTGAAGGAGAGGGTGGGGTCCATGATGACACCGAGATTGCGTACCAGGGTAGAGGGGGTGATGGTCGAGGTGTCGATGCTGAGTGAAAAGGGACCAGTTTTATTGAGAGTGGATTTGGTGCCAATGAGGAGGAGCTCTGTTTTGTCACTGTTCAGTTTGAGGAAGTTGAGAGTGAGCCATGATTTTATTGTAGAGATGCAGGTTTCAATGTGGCTGAGGGGAGGGTTTTGGGTGGATTTGGTGGTGAGGTATATCTGGGTGTCGTCAGCGTAGCAGTGAAAGTCCAGGTTGAGTTGGCGGAAGATGTGACCAAGGGGGAAGATGTAGCAGATGAAGAGGAGGGGGCCGAGGACTGAGCCCTGGGGGACCCCCTGCGTTACTGGGGAGAGGGTGGATGAGTGACCGGAGAGGGAAATGAACTCTTGCCTGTTGGTGAGGTAGGATGTGAGCCAGTCAAGTGCAGAGCCCTCAACACCCAGTTGGCGCAGCCTTTGTAGGAGGATGGAATGGTTTATAGTGTCAAAGGCTGCGCTGAGGTCTAGTAGTAACAGGATGTTGAGGGCCCCGGAGTCTGCAGAGGTGAGGAGATCGTTGAGTACTTTGACCAGGGCTGTTTCAGTACTGTGAAGTGGGCGGAAGCCAGATTGGAGGGGTTCATAGAGGTTGTTTGACTGGAGGTGTGTGTGAAGTTGGGCGGCGACGATGCGTTCGAGTGCGACGAGTTGGAGAGGTTGGCGGAGTCTAGGGTGGGTTTTTTGAGGATGGGGGTGATGGAGGCCAGTTT
The DNA here is from genome assembly GCF_026437365.1 of Eucyclogobius newberryi. NCBI lineage: Eukaryota > Metazoa > Chordata > Actinopteri > Gobiiformes > Gobiidae > Eucyclogobius > Eucyclogobius newberryi. Next base: position 20,666,110 of record NW_027315757.1, read on the forward strand.
GTAGATGGAAGGAACATTGCCGAGGGATAAAGACAGGTTGAAGAGGGTGGTGAGATGGGGGATGAGAGCAGGGAGGCAAGCCTTGGTTAGAGTCGTTGGGAGGGGGTCGAGAGAGCAGGTGGTGGTTTTGGAAGCGGTGATGAGGTCTATGATATGAGAGGAGTTAACAGAGGAGAAGGTGGTGAGGGGAGGGAAGGGTGGGTGGTCAGGAAGAGGGGGGGGGCAGGGGTGGGGGTGGTGATGGAGTTAATGGAGACGGCAGTCATGGAGCTGTTGATTTTGGAAATTTTGTCATTGAAGGCAAGGAGGAAAGAGTTGCAGAGGTCAGGGGAGGAGGGTGGAGTGATGTCCGGTGGCTGGAGCAGCTTGTTGACGGTGGAGAACAGGGTGCGAGGGCTCCGGTGGGAGCTGTTGATGAGGGTGGAGAGGTGGGCAGATTTGGCGGCTATTATTAATATTGTGATTTAAAATGTACAAAATATAACGTAATGATCCACAGGTTTTGCAGATTAGACCTGTATACATGTGTAGCATATGTGAGAATATGCCACTGGGCTAGATCAGAAGGTTCGACTCAGGGAGGTGCGTGTAAGCAATAATACCAAAAACTAGTGAATCAAAGTGCGGATGTGCCTTATATATTTACAGTGACCAACATACCAATATTTACAATATATACAATCTGCAGATTTCCAATGGTATACTGAAATACTGAAGCGTATTACAATCTCTGGTGGTATAAATAACAATCCAAGTTCAAACAATGTTCAGTGTAAGACCTCCAATGTAGAAAGCACATACACATATTAACACTTGCTTATCTTAATGAAAATAGTAGAAAATGTCCATAAAAGAAGCAGCCAAGTTCTTGTATTGTCCACAAATATAGCGCTGTGACTGAGGCGAGAGTTCGCAAGGTGTGTGGTGTCTTTCGGGTGGGAGTGGACGGCTGAATCAGCCCCTACCATACCGCAGGTGGCTCATGTTGGAAAGTTTGTAGTTTTGTAATGTTCAGTGTTCAGTTCTGGTTCTGGGTCCAGGCTGGTCTCAGCTCGCCATCAAGTTAATCCTTCGTTCTGGTACCCCACTGGGCACACCTGGTACCCCACTGGGCACACCTGGCCTGCAGTCAATAAACAGGTCCATCAGTGTAATACCCAACATTTAGCTAGCTTCTAGGTTCTTTGAAAGAATAATGCAGTAAATACTTATTACATTCAGTTGAATTGTACAAATACATTTAAATAAACAACTTGAATAAATACCTTTTGTTTAGATAAATAATCTGTTGGCACGGCAATGAATTTATATATATATATATATATATATATATATATCAACAATCAAAGCAATATGTATCACAACAAGAAGACACAGACAGACAACTCAGACAGACTCACCAAATTCCACGTTTTCCTGCGCGCTACGAGTCCAGCATCAGCGGCGGTTGATAAAGCGTCTATTAACATACACGAGTTTAAAACCGGCGCACATGATTAAAAGCGGGTGTTTGTTGCAAAGCTTACCTGGTTCAGCCGTCCTGTCGCCTCTCCCAACACCGTGCACAGAGAGGCACACAGGAAGCTGATATTGGCCAGGCAAGCGCGTGATTGGCTCGAGTGACGCAGTGCGTGCGTGACGCGCAACATACGTAAACCACGTGACAAGAAGTGGTATTGGGAGTTGTAGTTTTTTTCCTATTTGCAATAAAAGTACGTCGGTTACACATGCGTTCGCACATCCGGGCAATTACCAGTACATCCGGGAACTTGTACCCGGATGTACTGTACCGTAGCAACCGGTCCTCAGTGTCACTTCTAAACAACTCCACAAACTCCGGAGGTAGAGGAAGTGCAGATTCTTCTTCTGCGTCGCTTAGAGCCTAGAGCGCCCTCTTGTGGTTGTCAGTGTAAAAATAACAAATATTATCATAACGCTCTGAAGTATCCCCGGCCAAAACTATGAAAAAAGATGCGACTTATAGTCCGGAAAATACGGTATATACAGCAGTGCAGGAGTGTCAAAGCTCCCTCCCTCCTCCTTCCTCCTTCCTCCGTCCTCTCTCTTCTCTCCTCCCTCCTCTTTCCTCTCTCTTCTCTCCTCCCTCCTCTCTCTTCTCTCCTCCCTCCTCTCTCTTCCCTCCTCTCCTCTCTCCTCCCTCCTCTCCTACCTCCTCTACCCTCCCTCCTCTCTCCTCCATCCTCTCCCTCCTCCATCCTCTCTCCTCCCTCCTCCTCTCTCCTCCCTCCTCCCTCCGCTTGGCGTCAGATCCAGAGTGACTTCATGTCGCGTCCGCCCCGGCTCCGCTGTTGCCAGGCCCCCAGTCTGGTGCACCTGGCCCACAGTCACATGACCGGAGACGCCTCAGACACTGCTCTGTGCGCCGTTTGTTTGTGGAGCTTTGAAGTCCCCCCCCTCCGTTTCTCTGGCCTGTTTCGTGGGGCGGCGTGAAGTGCCAAGGCGTCCCTCTTCCTCTCGCCGCCGACAGTAGGAGCGGTCTGTGCGTTCGCCAAGAGCCCGCAGACATGTGCCGTTGCGCCTTTGTCGACTGCCGATATGATTTTGTTTACCTCTCCGCGGGGGCGACTGGTCAGGGCTGTGTGTGTCACGCTTTTGTGCAGGAACCCGACAAAAGGCCCAACTGCTAAACACTCCGAGAGATTAGAACGTCACATTTGCGTCTGTATGAGCTTCTTTTTGATGAATGTTGCAGACCAATAAGTGTAGTGTAAAAAATGTGAATAATTACTAGTATACTCACGGTTTGCACTAACTGACATCTGTTTTGTCATATATTCACCTCATTCCGCCACTTTTTACCCCTTTTTTTTGCTACGGATCAGCACTTCCGTTGTGTTGGCACGAGGGAAAAGTCTCGCCGCTAACATATGCTATTAAGTAGATTGATTTGTGTAAAATGTAAAATGTTCGTGTGCACCGACAAGTCAACAATGCTCCGTTTCTCCGGGCGACTCTAAAACGGCTCTGTAGACGGTGCAAAACGTATTTTCTGCCGAGATTGGCAGCGTTCATGGCAGCGCCCGGGGCAACTTCTGTGAATAAAGCGGTATAATAATTCCAACATAAAAGTGCAGCACAACAAACTTTAATTGCAACTCCTTTGTCAGCTCGTAAAACTTGTATCTTTTCAGTCTCATGGTAAATAATGTACAAGTAATGCTGCTTTAGAGTACGCCCGCAAAATACTACTCAAAGTTGTCAGTTACGTTTGAACACAATTGTGAAAGCATTTAGATCAGTGTTTTTGTACGGACCATGATGATTTAAAGTGTAAAACTGAAATGTGTCGTTTTAAGCAGCAATCTGCATGTTCTCTGAGCTCTGGCCAATCAGAGAAGGCGATCTTAAGAGTGGGTGTGTCGCGTGGAGAGAGAAGCAGAGACAGTACGACCGGGACTTGTATTCAGCAACTTCTATGTGTTTAAATTAATTATTCCCAATCGCAAATGCAAATCTACACAAAAGTACCCGAAAATCTTCAATTACATGGATGTGAGTATTTGTAATGAGTTTCCATAGCAACACTTAACTGACACGCCCACCTCTGGAGTGAACCGTGAATGCATCGGCTTTTGTCATCCTTTCATTTACAGTGACAGATAAAAACTGTGATCTGATCTCCGCTACCAATACATATGCTTTTCCCCATCCGCTCCTCCTATTGGTCGGCCTTTGTAGTGCGCTGAGTTAGTGACAGGCATATTTAACCAATCACAGTGATGCTTGATGCAGAGGGTTTTAGTTAACCTACCTGTGTGTACATCTTTGTGTGAATCTCTATCAAACCATGTACTGTATTTTTCTGGATTATAAATAGCTCTGGAGTAAATGATGCACCAGCCAAAAAATGCATAATAGAGGAGAAAGAAACGTATAAGTCGCACTGGAGTATAAGTCGCATTTTCTGGGGAAATTTATTTGATAAAATCCAAGACCAAGAACAGACATTTCATCCTGAAATGCAATTTAAAATAATAACAGATCACAGAACATGGTGAATAGGTGTACGTATGCTAACGCTAACACCTTCAGCTACATGACGCACAGACAGAACTGTGGTAAGTGTCTGGTATGTTAACGTAACATATGAACAGTTATTCAGATAACTATAGCATAAAGAACATGCTAACAAGTTTACCAAAGCATCAGTTTTACCCCAAATCACTAAATCCATTGAATTCTTCTTCCTCTGTGTCACTTCTAAACAACTCCACAAACTCCGGAGGTAGAGGAAGTGCAGATTCTTCTTCTGCGTCGCTTAGAGCCTAGAGCGCCCTCTTGTGAAATGCGGTTTCCATTGTGAAAATAGCTAGTTAATAATATCACATATAAGTCACTCCGCAGTATAAGTCGCACCCTGGCCAAACTATGAAAAAAGGTGCCATATAGTCTGAAAAATACAGTACATACAGATGTCAAACCACATTATCTTCTGTCTGGAGTATATTTTAGCCATAATCAGGCAATAAACCATTGATTTACACACTCTTGAACCCACTCTAAAATTCTACTTTGCTTCTACAAAACTTGTCCACACTTCGCTGGCCTCGCTTCGGACGGAGGGACAAAAAAGGTCACTTCTCAACGCGGCCTTTCGGGGCTCGCTCCTCAGACACGTATTCTTGACCCGTGGCGGTAAAGAGCCATGACCCGGGGAAGATGAAATCACGCCCCGCTTCCTCCGCTCTGGACCGCATCCCTGCTCTGGTGCGGCGCGAGATGAATATGAGCTATTATCTTCGTATACTTTCAGTTGTGTTTGTGCAAAGATAAGAGCAGGGGGAAGGCGGGCGACCGAGCAAAGCGGCCTATTATGGTGCGATTGTTCCGTCTCATGCGCCTGTGAATGGACAATCAATGGCAGAAGATATTGACGTGAGATGTTTTTCTCTCCGCGCTCGGCAGGTGACTGTGCACAAACTTCTAATGAGGTATTTCTTGTTGCACATTTACCCAAAAAAGTACAGTTTTTGGGTAGATGGCCCGATAGTGGTTCATTATCACCAGTGAAAGACATAATTGTGAGGTTTGTCAAAGAAATTGTCACGTGTAAAAGCCACATTTTGGAACAGATACTACCTTTTGTTTACTATGTTACTATGACTACTGCTAATGCTATTTTATTCATTTATTTATTTTTAAGAAAAGGGGGAACAAAGAATTGTTAATAATAAATAAATAAATAATGTAAATATGCCGGATTATAGTCTATTTTCCACCTGCAAACATAAAATATTTGAACCGATTATGTGCAGTTGAACAGAACAGTTGATTAAGGACATACTCATCATTTAAATATGACATTAAAACTAATTTGCAAAGACAATGCTGTTTATATGCGATTTATTGGGTAAAATGAGACTAGGAACTAAATATGAGGCTCCCACAAAGATGCTTCTGACAGTTTTGGAAATAACGTTTTGTTTTATGTTTGAAAAATGTCACAGCAGATTTAGAAACCTGCACTGTTCAAATTCCAACCACTTACTTCTGCTTACAATGAGTCAGACATCTTGACTATTGATTTTTATGTTTTTTCTAATAGTTTCTTTGTTTGGCGGCATAAAAAAAACAGTTAAAATCTCTATTCAGTATCAGTCATCTATACATAAAATGTCATGAAAAATACAAAGACAATTTACGCGAAAGAACAAAAAAAAAAAGGACTGGTTCATTCCTGGTTCAGTCCTGATTCTGTCCTGGTTCAGCCCTGGTTCTGTCCTGGTTCAATCCTGGTTCTGTCCTGGTTCAGCCCTGGTTCTGTCCTGGTTCATTCCTGGTTCAGTCCTGGTTCAGTCCTGGTTCTGTTCTGGTTCAGTCCTGGTTCTGTCCTGGTTCATTCCTGGTTAAATCCTGGTTCTGTCCTGGTTCAGCCCTGGTTATGTCCTGGTTCAATCCTGGTTCAGCCCTGGTTCTGTCCTGGTTCATTCCTGGTTCATTCCTGGTCCTGTCCTGGTTCTGTCCTAGTTCAGTCCTGGTTCAGTCCTGGTTCAGTCCTGGTTCTGTTCTGGTTCAATCCTGGTTCTGTCCTGGTTCAATCCTGGTTCAGTCCTGGTTCAGTCCTGGTTCTGTTCTGGTTCAGTCCTGATTCTGTCCTGGTTCAGCCCTGGTTCTGTCCTGGTTCATTCCTGGTTCATTCCTGGTCCTGTCCTGGTTCTGTCCTAGTTCAGTCCTGGTTCAATCCTGGTTCTGTTCTGGTTCAGTCCTGATTCTGTCCTGGTTCAGTCCTGGTTCTGTCCTGGTTCAATCCTGGTTCTGTCCTGGTTCAGCCCTGGTTCTGTCCTGGTTCATTCCTGGTTCAATCCTGGTTCTGTCCTGGTTCAGCCCTGGTTATGTCCTGGTTCAATCCTGGTTCAGCCCTGGTTCTGTCCTGGTTCATTCCTGGTTCATTCCTGGTCCTGTCCTGGTTCTGTCCTAGTTCAGTCCTGGTTCAGTCCTGGTTCAGTCCTGGTTCTGTTCTGGTTCAGTCCTGATTCTGTCCTGGTTCAGCCCTGGTTCTGTCCTGGTTCAATCCTGGTTCTGTCCTGGTTCAGCCCTGGTTCTGTCCTGGTTCATTCCTGGTTCAATCCTGGTTCTGTCCTGGTTCAGCCCTGGTTCTGTCCTGGTTCTGTCCTGGTTCAATCCTGGTTCTGTCCTGGTTCAGCCCTGGTTCTGTCCTGGTTCATTCCTGGTTCATTCCTGGTCCTGTCCTGGTTCTGTCCTAGTTCAGTCCTGGTTCAATCCTGGTTCTGTTCTGGTTCAGTCCTGATTCTGTCCTGGTTCAGTCCTGGTTCTGTCCTGGTTCAATCCTGGTTCTGTCCTGGTTCAGCCCTGGTTCTGTCCTGGTTCATTCCTGGTTCAATCCTGGTTCTGTCCTGGTTCAGCCCTGGTTATGTCCTGGTTCAATCCTGGTTCAGCCCTGGTTCTGTCCTGGTTCATTCTTGGTTCATTCCTGGTCCTGTCCTGGTTCTGTCCTAGTTCAGTCCTGGTTCAGTCCTGGTTCAGTCCTGGTTCTGTTCTGGTTCAGTCCTGATTCTGTCCTGGTTCAGCCCTGGTTCTGTCCTGGTTCAATCCTGGTTCTGTCCTGGTTCAGCCCTGGTTCTGTCCTGGTTCATTCCTGGTTCAATCCTGGTTCTGTCCTGGTTCAGCCCTGGTTCTGTCCTGGTTCTGTCCTGGTTCAATCCTGGTTCTGTCCTTGTTCAGCCCTGGTTCTGTCCTGGTTCATTCCTGGTTCATTCCTGGTCCTGTCCTGGTTCTGTCCTAGTTCAGTCCTGGTTCAATCCTGGTTCTGTTCTGGTTCAGTCCTGATTCTGTCCTGGTTCAGCCCTGGTTCTGTCCTGGTTCAATCCTGGTTCTGTCCTGGTTCAGCCCTGGTTCTGTCCTGGTTCATTCCTGGTTCAATCCTGGTTCTGTCCTGGTTCAGCCCTGGTTATGTCCTGGTTCAGCCCTGGTTCATTCCTGGTTCATTCCTGGTCCTGTCCTGGTTCTGTCCTAGTTCAGTCCTGGTTCAATCCTGGTTCTGTTCTGGTTCAGTCCTGATTCTGTCCTGGTTCAGTCCTGGTTCTGTCCTGGTTCAATCCTGGTTCTGTCCTGGTTCAGCCCTGGTTCTGTCCTGGTTCATTCCTGGTTCAATCCTGGTTCTGTCCTGGTTCAGCCCTGGTTATGTCCTGGTTCAATCCTGGTTCAGCCCTGGTTCTGTCCTGGTTCATTCTTGGTTCATTCCTGGTCCTGTCCTGGTTCTGTCCTAGTTCAGTCCTGGTTCAGTCCTGGTTCAGTCCTGGTTCTGTTCTGGTTCAGTCCTGATTCTGTCCTGGTTCAGCCCTGGTTCTGTCCTGGTTCAATCCTGGTTCTGTCCTGGTTCAGCCCTGGTTCTGTCCTGGTTCATTCCTGGTTCAATCCTGGTTCTGTCCTGGTTCAGCCCTGGTTCTGTCCTGGTTCTGTCCTGGTTCAATCCTGGTTCTGTCCTGGTTCAGCCCTGGTTCTGTCCTGGTTCATTCCTGGTTCATTCCTGGTCCTGTCCTGGTTCTGTCCTAGTTCAGTCCTGGTTCAATCCTGGTTCTGTTCTGGTTCAGTCCTGATTCTGTCCTGGTTCAGCCCTGGTTCTGTCCTGGTTCAATCCTGGTTCTGTCCTGGTTCAGCCCTGGTTCTGTCCTGGTTCATTCCTGGTTCTATCCTGGTTCTGTCCTGGTTCAGCCCTGGTTATGTCCTGGTTCAGCCCTGGTTCATTCCTGGTTCATTCCTGGTCCTGTCCTGGTTCTGTCCTAGTTCAGTCCTGGTTCAGTCCTGATTCTGTCCTGGTTCAGCCCTGATTCTGTCCTGGTTCAGCCCAGGTTCTGTCCTGGTTCATTCCTGGTCCTGTCCTGGTTCTGCCCTGGTTCTGTCCTAGTTCAGTCCTGGTTCAGTCCTGGTTCTGCCCTGGTTCAGCCCTGGTTCAGTCCAGGTTCTGTTCTAGTTCAGTCCGTGGGAGTAGGATCTCTCTTTCCCTGTGGTCCTCCTCAAGCATTCTACTTTTTCCCTCTGTTTTTTAATAGTTTTTCCTGTTCTCAGGACAGTGTCTTCTGTCTTGGTTCTGTCCTGGCTCTGTCCTGGTTCTGTCCTGGTTCAGCTGATAAAAGTGGTCTAAGGACAGGGTCTGATCTGGGACCGTTATCCATCTCTTAAATTCCTGTGAACATTGGTTAAACGTAGGTTAAACGTTGGTTAATTATTGAGCCTTGTTGAGCAAAATCCTAAATACCGTTGTGGTGATTTGAAAGAAAAAGACATTCTAACCATACGCCCTCATAAGAAAACCATATTTCTGCTTCTCAGTCTCCACCGTGTAAGGAGGACGCTGCCCCCTCGGTGTGTCATCTGTCATTCCGGTGTGACTTTGAGGAGACGCTGAGAGCTGCTTTTCTCTGATGACCTCGCGCCCGTCCCGGAGGAGGTGCTGTTTATTTATGCATGTTGTCCTGTTTACGCGGCGCATCCGTGTTTGTGTCACCCCACAGTCAGGGAAGGGTCAGGGACGCGCGCCCGGCCCACGCCAACACATTGATGTAATTTCGTTATTAGATCTCGTTTTATTTGACATTTGCTAATGATTAAAAATGCTTTAGACTATATGTTTGAACATTCACTTTCTGTTGATCATAAAAACAAACTAAAGAAGTACAAATTGAGAGGATTATAGGGCCATGGCCACAAGAGAACCTTGTTTTTTGTTGAATATTTAGTTGAAACTAACAAAATAATTTAAGGGAATTGACGCCTTTTCTAATTCTCATCTATCATATTTTCCGGACTATAATAGTCTCATAGTTTTGGCCGGGGTGCCACTTATACATATATTTATATACTTACACTCCGGAGCGACTTATATGTGATATTATTTGTTATTTTCACACTTGCAACCGCATTTTATAATCCATTGCGATTATATGTTTTTTTCTTCTCTATTATGCATCTTTTGGCTGGTGCGACTTATAGTCCGGAAAATACGGTATTTATTTTGCAATTTATTATTTTATAGACATATCTTTTTTATAAATATTTAGCCAACATTGTCCAATCTTTGTCAATTAATACATGATGCGATTTTAAATACTCGTTTGTTACTTTCACATCTTGTTGTATACCACTATCAGGACAATGTCATGGTCACCGTCTGTCTGGTGATGTATAGTTTGTCATGTTTTAATCACGGTGTTTCTGTCTCTGCTCCCCTTTGTTTCCCCCCTCCCTTCTTGTTCTCCTCCCTGGTTACCGCCCCCTTGTCTCCCTGGTTACCGCCCCTTTGTCTCTCAGGCTCCTCACACCTGTGCGTGGGTTCACAGCTGTATCTGATTGTTATCACTGGGTGTAGTATATAAGTGTGTGTTTCTTTGTTCTTAGTGAGATTGTCTTTGATTCTTGACCCTGATCACCTTTTGACTGATTCCTGCATGTCCCTTGTGATACCTGTTTGCTGTCGTCGACCCTGGACCGTCCTAAGACTACCCTCTTCGCCTATTCCCTGTTAACGCTGTCTTGCCTGTGTATTGAACCTGGAACGGACCGACTACACCTCTCGTCTGCCCTCCGACACCGCAGTTGCTGCCGCTGCCCACTGCTGGAACGATCTTTTTGTGTTTGATACTCTTGACCAAGAGTTTTGTAGTTTTCTGTTCATATCATTAAAGACTCTTTATTCATTGCCTGTTTCCAGCCCCGTAAATTGGCTCCGTTCTGCCGTTCGTGACAGACAACATATTTATTTAGCAAAAAACAAGATTGATTTGAAAACTATATGAAAATGCTATGTATTTTCTGTTTATTTATTAATTCAGCTATATATTGACTTATTAGCATTATGTTGATTGTAGACTTTTGTACAGTGAGACAGGATACTCCAGTGCAGGATCTGAAAGCTTCATTAAAAATACATTTCTCCTCAAGAATGCATGACCCACCAGAGCGACAAACACACAGGCTGCTGTTATAAAACGCCCTCTGTATCTATATTGTATGTGTCAGATCATGTAAAAGCAAAAGGAGGGTTTGGTTTCATAAACACCATAGATTATGCTTTTTAACCAGCCACAGGGGGCAGTATACGCACGTTATGTCAGTGCAAACCAAGATAATGAGAAATAGTTGGAGACAAATGTAATAATGAATATCAATACCTTGTTTTCTTTTTGTTTCTTCTTTGGTTGTTTTATTTCATTTTTCCTTTTTTTGTTTTGTTTTCTATATTTCTTTTATTGTTTCCTTTGCAGTTCTTTGTTTCCTATTTCCTTGTTTTCTTTTATTTTCTTGTTTTCTGTCTTTCTTGCGTCCTTTTCTTGTTTTTAGGTCTTTCTTGCTTCCTTTCTTGTTTTCTTTCTTTGTTTTCCAGCTTTCTTTCTTTCTTCACGCACAATGTGGAAAATGCCACGGTTTCTCTAAGAGGCACAAAACTGGCCTGTTTCCAAGAGACCGATTGAACACTTTTCTTCTTAAATAATGACCTCTTCCTCTGCCATCCTGCATCATGTGTCACTCACTGAACTGCTCTGTTAAAAATATTTTATGTTAAAAAAAAATGCATGACCAATTTAAAAAGGTTTAGGGGATTTTTGTAGATAAATTAATATCAAGCAGGGTCTAAACCAGGACTAAATCAGAAAATATACATCACAAAATAAAAAATAAGGAATCCAAATCAACAAGATTGATTTGGATTCCTGATCCACATACAAACTGGTTGTGTAAACTATTGGGCTTATCCAGGACTAAACCTAAAGGTGACTCACCCAACATTATTCATGTAAATAAGGCATGTTTGAGTTGAATACTCAAGTATATGGATTCATTCAACTGAATCAGTTTTTACGCCTGGTGTGACCAGAGACGGCACGAGTTACTGGGCATAGTTTATGGAAGAAAAGGAAACCAGCCCTAAAAACACAAACCCTGACCAAAAAGTGCTTGAAGTACATTATGAACGCTGCTAAAAAAAATAATGTACAGAGCAGTGAGTAATAGTTTCTTGAATGCTGGAGAATAAACATCACTCAAACGTGAATTCACATTATACAATTATTTTTGTATGTGACTCCATCGTGGTCCTTCCTGAATTGGCGCAAGAGGTCTTTGGAGTTGGAGGACTTGGGCGTGGCTGTGATGGTGAGGAGAGGACAGATGAATCCTCCCTGACTGTGACACAGCTCGTCCCGTCTAAAATAAATGTCTGGAGTCCTGAGCTCCTCCAGTTTGGACAGGTGCCTCTGAGGAACAAACAAAGATTTACACCATCAAGAAATCAAAATGTCCTCGACCAAAACAAAAGTCCCATATTTACCCTGTAAATACGTGTAACTCACGTCTGTACAAACATGTTTCCAAAGGTATTTCAAAAATAAGTTTAGCAGTTCACATTTGGGTCTTCTACTGAATCTGAATGCTCAAACAATAGTGATATTTTAAGCAAATCTGATTAATCACACTTTTGAAATACAGTGAACCCTCTTTATCGCGGGGGTTACGTTCCAAAACGAACCCGTGATAGGAGAAATCCGCGAAGTAGAAACCTTTTATTTTTTTACAGTTATTATACAATGAAATACTCCATAAAACATTGAAGCTCACGCGCGCCGCTCACACCGGCGTCTCTCGCAGATCACGCGCGCGCGCTCTCACCGGCCTCGCAAACTTCAATTTGGCAAGCGGTTTTACGTACGTGTACATATTAATCCATAACTTTATTGACACAGTTAGAGAAGACGTAGAGAGACTGTTTAGCCAATCAGAATGCAGAACACAATGCATAATGCAAATCCGCGAAGCAGCGAGACCGTGAAAAGTGAACCGCGTTATAGCGAGGGATCACTGTACAATGAATCACCAATAATTGCAGCACGTGCTTACGTTAATGTCATTCTCTTTACAGTGGTTGGAAAAGTTTGTTGACATGACAACACGTGGAAACGTTACTTTTGTAAGCCACTGCACAGAACTTAAAGCGGTCTCATTTTAAGCAGGCCTTTTTTTTGTAATAATAATGTCATAATAAATGTGTGGCCACATGTTTAAAGTAAATGAACATGACTGAACCACAGGCTTTGTGGGTTAGAGGACCATCATTACCATTGCTCTGGCATCTTCCAGTGTCCTTTTAATAGTTTGGATTTTTTGGTGAAACCCATTATTTGTTTTAGCGCTCAAACACAACCTATATTTTTACTGTGTAAAAATAGTGCTTCTGTTCCTCTGCTCAGGTAAAGCTCCCTGGGCATTCTAAAGTAGCATGACATGAATCTGCCTCAATGATTAATGCATCAGTTTTCTATGAATCATCACATGAATTCACATGTTAACTTTGACAGCCCTAATAATAAATGGCAAATCTAATCACAATAGACACAAAAAAAACCTAATTATGCAGTTTTCCTTTGCATTTCAGTGACTGATACCATTTTCCAACTATTAAATTTGCCTATTTCAATCTGTTAATTATGCCCAGAGTAACAAGACATGCAGCTTTTAATGACATATTCATTCTGTTGCGGCTCAGTGCTCTTGTTTGTCCGTTCAATCACTTCAGTGTGAAAAACATTTAGATCTGACAAAAAAGCAAACTTCCAGTCATTTCACAAGACAACTCCATGTTACTGCTGTGGGACATAGAACTAATGACACCAGCAGAGTTCATGAAGCGTCCTGTGTGTTACTTCCACATAATGGAGTGAATCAAACCAAGAGAATGACCTTGAGCGTGGTGTAGGTGAAGGGGAAGTGGAAGGCCAAATAACACGTATCATTCTTGTTCTTGAATTTCATGTTGAATGTCAGAGTGCATTTCGCCGGGCCTCGAGCGGATGCAGAACTTTCTAAATCATTTTTGTGTAAAAAAAATAAATAAATGAATGTTATCTGAACCTTTATACAATTAATGCTGTAACTATTAGTTCGGTTAAAATGGAATGTAAAATGTCTTTATGTCATCATACATTTTTCATTTTATTTTATCGACCTTTTTTGAACCAGGAAAGCTGAGATTTAGCGTCTCTTTTTTTCATTATTTAACAAAAGTGATTATTCCACCCGAAGGTGTAATTGTTGTCAGGAGAGTTTGTGGAGCCAATCCCACCCCAATAACGATACGGTTCAACGTTAATCTCAGTTACATAGGCCCCGCCCACTGGGTATTATAAGCTGGACTCGTCTTTGTTCTGGAGTCAGATCAGGGAGGGAGACACGACTCTGTTAGGGGGCAGTATTATGGCTGTGCTCGGCTGAAATAAAGATTCACTTTTGAACAAGACAACTTTGTTCTATTTTGCATTCTATTTTTTGTTTCTTATTTCTCAGTCTAACGTTTACAGATATTTCCACAACACCACCATCTGAGATTAGGAGATCATCCAATTCAAGAATGTGCAGTTTTGCTCCAGTAAAAAAAAAACAAAGATATCAATGAAGAGTAATTGCTCAACCCAAGCAAAAAAAATAACAATTCTGTCAACTAGACAAAAGTTTTAAGAGTGAATAGATTTACATTGATCATCCAAGAAAGTTCTTCAGTTCAACTTAGAAAAAACAGGTGAATTAATGCCTTATATTAGTCTGAAGGGAGGAGCTAAAGACACTGACACAAACACAGACTGATTGTTTCCGGTCAGGAGCAACTGCTCTTAAGTCTACTTTATCTAAGGTGTGAACTCTCACCAGAGTCATATTTAGAATCATCATGCCCCGAATAATATGATTCTATTCTTGTTATTGACCCTGTGTGTGACAGAGTAAGACAACAGTTCTCTGTCAGATGAACTAAAGAAGCTCCTTAGATGGGCCAAACTTCACTCTTAAAACCTTTGTCCAGTTGACAGAAGGAAATGTTCTTTTGCTCTGGAAGCTCTGGACGACTGAGCGTCCACACAGACATCGCTCTGCTCCGTTCAAGCTAAATGCTCTTCGTCTTATTCAAAAAGATTTAATTTCAAACAGACGCCATATTCTTCTGTAGATTTACCCAGAGTCGCCGATAACTCACTTGTAATAACAAATGTCTGTTCCCGTCCGGACCCAGCGAGGACTTCCATGGCATACCTGGAGATAGAGGGAAAACAGTAGGAATAGAATGAGGTCCGGCTCTAAGGTCCGGCTCTAAGGTCTGCCTCTGAGGTCCGCTTCTGAGGTCCAGCTCTAAGGTCCGGCTCTAAATTCCGGCTCTGAGGTTCATTACAGGAGAAGGAAACAGAACTCACCACTGTGAATTATGTTCTAAAGTAGAGCGTGATCCTTTTGTTTGTGTGTAAAGGCTTTAGTTTGCATTTTGCCTGATTATTTATCAAGTTTATTGCACATTAGATCAGAATCAGAAAAAGACTCACAGACATAGGAACTTGCTTTGGTGATTCGATGCAACATGAAACAGTGATAAAATAACCTAAAGAGTCAAAAAGGAACAATTCAAATCTGCTATGAATAAAAATAGGCTGTAGGATAAAAAATACAAATAGGCTCTAAGTGCACAGAATTTACAGATGTAGTGTAAAAAATGAACAGTGCAGTGATTGGTTAAATTATAAGACCAAATAAAATAAATAGTATGTTTCCGTTAACATTGGAAAAAAAATCCAGGTCGGTAGGTCGGAGTTTTTTTGTTTTAATATTTTAAAATCCTCCTTTAAAAAGTTTTCTTTTCTCAGAAGTTAGCGTTATCCTGATACGCACCATTCACAAACTGTTGGATCAACTCTTTACTTTCTCCATGGCGACCAGGCGTGCTCTGTGCCACAGCCAGCCGCAGACAGGTGGAGGAGCCTTGGTGTAATCGTAACACATGCTCTGCTCCTCTATTGCTTTGTTTCTCTACGTGGGCACTTGGCCCACAATCACTGTTATTATCTTATTTTGAAAAGGCCAGCATTATAAAGGCCGAAATCTATTGTAAGCTTTTGTTACTTTTGTCTCATCCAAGCCAAGCACCATTTGCATCCTGGCTTTGGTGCTGAAAGTGAAATACATTTGTGTGTCACTTTGGAAAGATTCAATGTTGGTCCCTGAATCTTAAAAGGTTGACCATATTCTCATATTACAATTTTATTTTTGTAAAATTATGATTTTTAACCTTGTAAAAATATTACTTTAATCTCATATTATGATTTCTCTGACTTTGTCTTTTTTCTCCTAAAATCCATCCATCTATCTTCTTCAGCTTTATCCGGGGCCGGGTCGTGGGGGCAGCAGTCTAAGCAGACTCCTCTTGACGTGGAGGAGCAACGGCTCTACTCCGAGCTCCCCCCGTGTGGCCGAGCTTCGCATTCTATCTCTAAGGGAGCGCCCAGCCACCCGGCGGAGGAAACTCTTGTATACGCGATCTTGTCCTATGGGTCATTACCCAAAGCTCATAGGTGCGGGCAGAAACGTAGATTGAGGTAAATTGAGAGCTTTGCCTTTCGACTCAGCTCCTTCTTTACAACAACGGTCCGATGCTCGTGAACAAGATCCCGAGATACTTGAACTCCTCCACTTGGCAAGGACTCCCCACCCACCTGAAGAGGGCAAGCCACCTTTTTCCGGTCGAGAACCATGGCCTCGGATTTAGAGGTGTTGATTCTCATCCCAGCCGCTTCACACTCGGCTGCAAACCGTCCCAGTGCATGTTGCAGGTCCAGGTTTGATGGAGCCATCAGGACAACATCGTCTGCAAACAGCAGAGATGAGATCCTGTGGTCCCCAAACCGGACACCCTCCGACCCCTGACTGCGCCTAGAAATTCTGTCCATAAAAACTATGAACAGAACCGGTGACAAAGGGCAGCCCTGGCGGAGTCCAACATAGCCCATGAGGTCATGGGATGTCTTTGTTGTTTTACAAAGCCCATGAGGTCATGGGACGTCTTTGTCGTTTTATCCTTTAGAAGTCCTTCTTCCATCACTTTGGCGTTTCGGCATTACCACCAGACTTTATTCCTCAGACTTTGTCGTAGTCCTTAAAAGTTCTTCTTCCATTGCTTTGGTGTTACAAAGCCCACGAGGTCATAAGATGTCTTTGTTGTTGTATCCTTTAGGTTCAGAGTCTTTATTCCAGGGCTGACTCTTCGTCTTCCTCCCCTTCTTTGATGTTCGGTGCTTCCGCCGTACAGCTTGTTGTTGTTGTTGTTGTTTTATGGCGGTTGGCATCCAATTGTTGCATTACCGCCAGACTTTATTCCTCAGACTTTTCGTAGTCCTCAGACTGTCGTAGTCCGTAAAAGTGTTGCATTACCGCCAGACTTTATTCCTCAGACGTTTCGTAGTCCTCAGACTCTGTCGTAGTCCGTAAAAATACTCCTCCCATTGCTTTGGTGTTACAAAGCCCATGAGGTCATGATATGTCTTTGTGACTAGAATAGTTGTTGTGTCAGAGACCAACCGGCTTTATTCCAGGGAGACTCTTCATCTTCCTCTCCCTCTTTGACGTTCGGTGCTTTGGAAGTACAAAGCCCATGAGGTCATGGGACGTCTTTGTTGTTTTACAAAGCCCATACAGCTTTATTCTTCCTCCTCACATCTACACAGAGCTGTGGGTGTGGCCTGGCTCCCACTGCCGCCAAACTCTGAGTTGCTCTGATCCAGGAGAGATGGCGCAGAAAGCACTCGACCAAGTATCCTTTTTCTGTCCCGTGTGTTTGGATCTAGTGAAGGATCCGGTGACTATTCCCTGTGGACACAGCTACTGCAGAAACTGTGTCCAACACCACTGGGACCAAGAGGTCAAGAAGCAGCGCTACAGCTGTCCTGAGTGTCGCCAGAGCGTCAGCCCCAGGCCTGTTCTCATCCAAAACATCATGTTAGCAGGTTTAGTGGAACAGCTGAAGGATACCAACCTCAGAGCGTCGCCTGCTGACCCCTGCTATCCCGGACCTCAGGATGTGTCCTGTGATGTGTGCACTGAGAGGAAGTTTAAAGCTGTGCAGTCCTGTCTGCAGTGTGTGGCTTCATACTGTGAGAGCCACCTCCAGCCTCATTATGATGATGCAGCGTTTCAGAAACACCAGCTGGTGGCGCCGTCCCACAAGCTCCAGGGAAACATCTGCTCTGAACACAAAAAAGTGATGGATTTATTCTGCTGCAGTGACCAGGAGAGCATTTGTTACCTCTGCTATACTGTCCAGCACAAGGGCCACGACATAGTGTCCTCTGCCTCAGAGAGGGCCCAGAGGCAGGCAGAGCTGCCGGGCCCTGCCCTGCCGCTCCAGAGCCCCCAGGACACAGACCAGAAGGGACTAAAACAGGAGATTCGGGACATCCGCCCCTCTGCCCAGACAGTAGTGAAGCACAACAGGGACAGCTTCAGAGAGATGGGCCTTCTCCTCGATAAAAGACGCTCTGAAATGGAGCAGCAGATCCTCTCTCAGGAGCAGACCCAACTGAGCCGAGTTCAAGAGCTCCAGGACCAACTGCAGCAGGACTTGACTGAGCTGAAGAGGAGCACCTCTGAGCTGGACACACTGTCTCTCACTCCGGCTCACAACCAGTTTCTACAGCTCTACGCTTCACTGTCCACAGACACACAGAGCACAGAGCCAGCCAGGATTCAGACAGGGCCCCGGAGGTACTTTGAGGACGTGATCAGAGCTGCGTCAGCGCTCAGGGACAAACTCCAGCTAACTCTGAGTCCAATCCAGGTTTTTCTGTCACCAGGTGAGCCCTGCTCCAGAGAGGTCTTCTTACAATATTACACAGATATCACTCTGGACCCAAACACAGCTCACCCCAAACTGTCTCTGTCTGATGGAAACAGAAAAATAACACGTATGAGAAAAGACCAGAGTTATCCTGATCATCCAGACAGATTCAATGAGTGGTGTCAGATCCTGAGCAGAGAGAGTCTGACAGGCCGCTGTTACTGGGAGGTGGAGTGGCGCGGGGAGTGGGGTGTTACTATAGCAGTTTCATACAGAGATATTTGGAGAAAAGAAGCTTATCTTAAATGTGGATTTGGATACAATGATGAATCCTGGGCGTTATTCTATCACAAAAGTGGTTTTTCATTTCGGACGCGTACAGTCGAGTTTCATGTCTCAGGTCCGCTCTCGTCCAGAATCGGGGTTTACCTGGACCACAGTGCAGGGGTTTTGGCGTTTTACTGCGTCTCTGAAAGTACCATGAGCCTCCTCCACAGAGCCCAGATCACTTTCACTGACTCTCTTTACGCTGGACTCAGGATATATTCTATTGGAGCCACTGCACATGTCCCTGAACTCAAATAAAACAGCTTTTGTTCTCCACAGTTCAGGATTTAATTTGTACATTTTATTTTTGACTAAGGTCGCAGTTATTTTATTACTTGGTTTACGGATTTTTTAATGAAATATATTGCACAGGCGGACGAAATATAAGTATAATTTCAATTTCAAAAGATGTTTTCTTCCGGGTTTCACCCTCAGTTCAAATGTTATTCCTGATGTAATGTAACTGTATTTAACTCTTTGACAGAATGTAAAAAGTGATGTTCTTATTTCATCTAAAACTGCACCAATGATACTATTTGTGTTCTGTTTGTTTCTCTGTAGATTTTCAGTGTGTTTTGTGTTGACTTTGAATCCTAAGAGTCACAGAATGAGTAACACTGGTTATACAATGGTGAAGACAAACTGCATCATCTTTACTCTGGAACTTTCAAATCAACAATAAAGTCATAAATCCATCTGTTTTCATGTGTTGTTGTTGTTGTTGTTGTTTTATGGCGGTTGGCATCCAATTGTTGTTGTTGTTGTTGTTGTTTTATGGCGGTTGGCATCCGAGTGTTGCATTACCGCCAGACTTTATTCCTTAGACTGTTGTTGCTGTTGTTATTGTTTTATGGCAGTCGACAGCCGAGTGTCGCATTACCGCCAGACTTTATTCCCCAGACTTTGTCGTAGTCCTAAAAGTTGGGCATCCAATTGTTGCATTACCGCCAGACTTTATTCCTCAGACTTTTCGTAGTCCTCAGACTCTGTCGTAGTCCGTAAAAGTACTCCTTCCATTGCTTTGGTGTTACAAAGCCCATGAGGTCATGATATGTCTTTGTGACTAGAATAGTTGTTGTTGTTTCAGAGACCGACCGGCTTTATTCCAGGGAGACTCTTCTTCATCTTCCTCTCCTTCTTTGACGTTCGGTGCTTCCACCGTACAGCTTTATTCTTTAGGCTTCATTCTATAGGCTTTAATATTTCCACTGATGTCGCTGCTTGGTAGCCGTGCGTCTACGAGACTGGACGAGGACAGGAGACCACCCCCACCCCCATCTCGTCACTCTGATCACTCTGACTCCCCAAAAGCAGACCCCCATCACTCCGACTCCCATTTAGCGCCTTTAGCCTGTTTTCTATATCTGCCCAATCAAGCTCCTTTGTTCCAAGGAATCTCCCTGCAGCTTTAGCAATGATCCTGATCCTTTCAGTTCTGCTTTGAGTCTGAGCAGCACAGTTTACAACATCCACCATAAAGAGTACAAAATCCTCTCTATCCACAACCAGGGTATTCTCATTAATTCTGGAACCTGCACACTTGGGACCTCCACTCTTGAAACCTTCACACTTCTTGGGAGCCACGCTGGCCTTTCTCATTTCGCCCTGGCTGGGAGCAGTGCTGGCTCCTCTCTCTGTATTGACTCTAAACTCGTTACTTGAAACTTTCTTGACTGCATCTGCATAGGATATACCTTGAGAGACCTTTATTTTCTGCACCTCAGCAGCTCTTTTGCTAAACCTGCATCCCCCATAGGCAGAGCTATGTTCTTCCCCACAGTTACAGCACTTCAGTTTTGCTCCCACGTCACACTTCCCATACTCGTGATCTCCTGCACATTTACCACACCTTTGCCTCCCTCTACAGACCGCTGCAATATGCCCAAAGCGCTGGAACTTAAAGCAACGCAGGGGCGGTGGAACATATGGCCTAACGTCATGGCACATGAACCCAATGAACACCTTACTAGGCAGGCACCTCCCTTCAAGTGTTACCATTACCGACAAGCTGTCACATCTTACCCCAGACCGGGTCAGCTTCAACCGCCTAGCGTCCACCACCGTAGCTCCAGTCAAATTCTCCTTAACTTCATCCACAGACGTCGCCGTAGGGACACCTACGATAACTCCTCTGACCGTGTTTCTTTCAGCATCAGACACAAGAATGTCCTTTCCACCCAGACGTTTAGTTCCAATCGCCTTCCGTTGCTGAGCCGCGTCCTTGCACACGACCAGCAGCGAGCCATCTCTAAGGACACTCGCACTCTTGATCACTCCCACAGCTACAGTTAGGCTCTTTGACAATGCCCCTGAATTCCACTCCTTAAAGGATGCACTATCCTGTGCAAGCTTTATGATCACCTTACAGTCTCTGCTCTCACTCCGGATATCAATAGCTTCAGCCTCATCCTGCTGCTCATTCCCAGAACCCTCGGACGAGCTAAGGGACTTTTTACGTTTCCGGGCACGTGCAGCCAGAAAAGGCTGCTCCTCCACGCCGTCCAGAACGTCTTCGACCACCGATCCACTCTCCTCCGCCATCTCCCGTCTCTCCAGACCGGAGACTAGCTCTTCTTCTTCTTCTTCTTCTTCTTCTTACTTTAACCTCGTTACTTGACACTTTGTGAGATGCCTTTGTTATTGTCGTAGTCCTAAAAGTGTTCATGTGGAGTTTTCTGTCTCAAAACCTAAAATACATCACATAGTGCGATTAGAAAGTGAATTGCAGTGTCATTAACAGCAGCAGTGGTATTGGAATAGATACGTTTAATGCTTTATTATATTGTGGAACATTCCAGACAAAGCATGAGCATCTCCATGGAGACGAGCCATGTTGTTTTTGTGTCGGTCCAAAGTAATACTATGGCAAGTATCGCAATATCAATCCGATACCAATACTAACAGTGGAAAAGAAAAGAATCTTCAATAAATAATGAAAGAATAAGTGACTGAATTAAACAATATTTATCTTACTTTGAGTACATTTGTCTGTGTTTTTCCTTATTTCAAGTGCAGTAGTTTTGCTTGTTATGCCTGTTCCATTGTTAAGTCTTATTTCAAGAAAGGAAAAATCTATTCAAATCAAGATAAATACTACATCAATAGAATAATGAGAGAATAAAAGATTGAATTAGGAATGTGTTTTATTCCAGTGATTATATTTCAGATTTGACTCAACATTTTGTCTCCAGTTTGACAATTTTTGTAAAGTTTATAATTGTACTTCCTGTTTGGACGTGAGCACAAATGACATGGGTAGAAGTAATTCCACAACTGTTGCCTGGCAACCAGACTGAAAACAAGACTAACGCCATATAATACCTTTATTTTGTTGAAAACGGTCATAAAAGTGTGTCACCCAGACAGGCACACGGGTGGATGTAACCAGGTAACCAGAGTTAAACCTGAAGCTTCACAGAACAGGCTTTTGTTTGTCTTCTCTCAAAGTCCAAAATGTACTGCAAATATAAGTTGCATTTATAAGTCTTTCTAAAGTCGTCCAGCGCTACATTTGAGTGGAAAGAGTTCAGGGGCGTTTGGGGGCATTACCCTGGGTACGGGGTCCTACTGAAGCTCGCTGGACTTGGTACTGCAGCCGAAAATGAAAATGTTCTTTTTTGAATGGCCGTGGTGGTCACAAAACACCTGAGCACAGAAGGAGCATCAAAGCAATAACATCAATTATGTTCCAAGAATAAATGTAAAGCTGGAATGAGGCGGCTGAGGCTCTGGGCGTTCGATTAGATGGAGCGGTTCTCCATTTCAACTTTGTCAAGTAGTGTTCCTCTGGTCAGGCAACTATGGTCATGGCAACGCCGGTGATTAGACTAAATTATATTTATTGCATATTAGATCTCGAGTTGAAGACTGCCAAATATTTCACTGGTAAACGCCAGGCGATCTGAACAGCTTCCATCTGTGTCGCCATGAGAGCAAGCGGCAATGAAGGGCCTTGAACCCCACTAAACCAGATGTTTTTTTAATCAATGACCACACACATGTATTATGAAACAGAGTTGAATTATAGCCAGTAGGACTTTTGAATGGAGTTGTGAAATAATTAAAAATTCTAACAGAAAATGTGTGAAAATATGCAAAATTGGCCAAATAGAGAGCGCCGCTGTAGAGAAAAGGCTACGTAAATGCTCATACCAGTGGCACCCTCTTTTTGTCAACCAGGTACTGCAGCAGCCCCTTGGTGTGGTAGATGGTGGAGTGTTGGTCTTGCTCAGGATGTATCCACTGGCAGTTCAGATCATGTCCACTCAAAGAACAGCGATTGCTAGAGTAGAAGGAAACGGAATCAACACACACAACTATAAGTGCTAATACTATGCATAATTGTGTTTTTTAAAGTAATGGGTCTCTCCGCACTTAAGTGTACAATGGCCATTGTCTTTAACTAGGGCATCATTAAATAAAAATCCAAAAGCAAAAATGATGGTCTTTTTTAAACCTTGTGCCTGACACACACACACACACACACACTTGATTGCTTATTTGACCAGGAAAAGTTATTTTCAATCTAATGGTACTGGACTGAGGAGCCATTATTTTTTTTATTGACATTTATTTGAGCAAGATAGTCCCACTGATATTTGGAATGTATTTTTTAAGGACTCCTGGCTCCAGAGAGGAAAAGCTTGTTGTTTTTTTGTGGTTGGAGAAATTGGAGCATCCAAATACGACCGCCCAAGACACTGAAGAAATCGTGCAAACTCCACAAAGGTGAGAGCGCCGTCTTGCTCCGAGCTAGTCCTGACCTCAGGAAGGAGTTGCAACCTGAATCTTGTCCTGGTCTTGTTGACTTTGTCCAGGCCTGGTTAGTACTTGAGAATACCAGGTCCACAGTGTTATGTCCAATACAGAAGACACTTCACCCACTTTGCCTCGTATTCATCCGAGTGTGTGTGATTAATGGTGGTCGGAGGGGCTCCTTAACCTGTTCTGACACTTAAATTGGCATATTTTAGTATTTTAATATAATCAAAGGGTTGGTTTCTTTTCAGTGTTTGGAGCATAATAGTACTCTTGGCATGTGTTTGATGAAGGAACGGCATAGTATCATGGTTAAAGTTGATAAAAAGTACATTTTACACACCTACTTTAAGAGTTATGTACTCACACAACCGTGCAGCTTGTAAATGCCAAAGCTGTAGGTGGAGGACACTTTTAACTCACTTTCCATTGACCACTCCGTCGGGGTTGAACATGGGGACGATCTTGAAGATGAAGGCCTCTCGGAGCTCCTTGGTATCTTCACTCATGGGGAAGTCCAGGCTGCCCTTCATGAGCCAGCTCGCGTTGGTCTCTCCTGGTGCATTCTGGCAGACAGGAAGATCAGCTGCCGCTTTCCTAAAGGAATCACAAACGTACAGTCAGTTAACTGTGCAATAACAAAGCAGACGAGCCGTGTTATGTACTTCATATATGTAACCGTGCGGGAAAGGTACTGTTTAAAATATACTTTTAAAACCAATAGATAGTGTTGCAGGTGGTCAAAGGAGAGGCAGAGACGGTGCTTAAACTTAACAATTTAATGGAATTATAAAACAAAACAGTTTAATAAATCTACAAGGCTAAAATAATATTTAAAACACTATCACTCTGCTTAAAGCGACAGTGGCCGGCTGGCCGAGGGCGCGCGCGGTGCGGGGAAACAATGGGAGAGGAGTCGGAGATCTCACCTGGCTCCGTGCAATTCACACACACACAAACGAAATAAACGTCAAGGATAACTAAAACATGCAAAAAGTGAGGACGTGCACAAAATACCACAGCATACGGGAGTGATGGGGCCGAAGTGAGACAATCCGAACACCAGTCCCCACACCGGACGCGACCACGCTCAGGCCGCACTGCAGCAGAGGAAACACAATCAATGAAATAAAAGACAAACAGTAAAACCCGATATGATTAAAATACGTTTAAACCCAAACAAAACACCAAAAATAAAACAGCTGCCTGCCAACGGGCGCACACGCAGCCGAGCTATGGACCCAAACACTGGGGAGGAGCGGTCCCGGCAACGTCGCACCCAGCTGTGGCAAGGGAGAGAGGGGAACAGGTCACACAGCGCATTAAAAACAAAAGTCTGGCCTGCACTTACCCAATTCCTCAGGAGCAGCAGCTTACCTGCACGCACCATCCCCCGCCTTAAATAATGCGTGAGCTACGGCATGCGGAAGCGGCGCGTGCCGGCAGCTGATACGGTGGCTCCCGTGGGTCAAACTGCAGCCCATTACATATACTTCATATAGTAGAAGCAGCATTTTGTGTCAAAATCGGACCACTGATCTCTATCCGAATCAAATTAAATATATCATCTTTCGCAAACCCGGAAGAAAGACGTAAGCAGCGCTAGGATTAACTGGATTAATTTTATTTTTGTAATGCCCCGAAATCAGCACAGCAGTGAAAAGCAGATTAATACATGTTCATGGGAAATTAGCAAATGTCCCAGCGTCCCCCCTTCCTTAGACCCTCCGCTTTGATTTGGCCGTCTGACATTTCACTTTGTCTGTTCAAGTCAGTTCATTTTTGTAGAGTGCAGAATCACAAAAGCAATCGCAAATTCGTGTGTTTTAGCAACAGAAAGAAAAAAATACTGTATTTTCCGGACTATAAGTCGGAACCTTTTTCATAGTTTTGGCCGGGGTGTGACTTACACTCCAGAGCGACTTATATGGGATATTATTTGTTATTGTTAACAGCATGTCACATGTTGATTATTTTCACACTGACAACCACAAGAGGGCGCTCTAGGCTCTAAGCGAGGCAGAAGAAGAATCTGCACTTCCTCTACCTCCAGAGTTTGTAGAGTTGTTTAGAAGTGACACAGAGGAAGAAGAATTCAGTGGATTTAGTGATTTGGGGTAAAACAGATGCTTTGGTAAACTTGTTAGCATGTTCTTTATGCTATAGTTATCTGAATAACTGTTAATATGTTACGTTAACATACCAGACACTTACCACAGTTCTGTCTGTGCGTCATGTAGCTGAAGGTGTTAGCGTCAGCATACGTACACCTATTCACCATGTTCTCTCATCTGTTATTATTTTAAATTGCATTTCAAGATGAAATGTCTGTTCTTGGTCCTGGATTTTATCAAAATAAATTCCCCCCAACAGTGCGACTTATATATGTTTTTTTCTTCTCTAATATGCATTTTTTTGGCTGGTGCGACTTATAGTTCCATTCACAGGAAACAAGCAAACCTGTCTGTTCTAAACCTGTGAATAAAGGGTTGTATAGTTAGAGAGATATAAATACATACCGCCTCCATTCCATCAGGTTATGCAGCTTTAACTAAGTCTAATCAGTGCAAATAGGACAAACCCGGGTGAAGAAGCGCTGCATCACGTCCACACTGTTCTATAATGTGTAATAGGGTTTTTATTGGATATTGGATCAATAATAATTCACTTGAACCTGAACTGCCGGGCACTCGCCTCGAGAGTCCGGCACCGCACGCTCACACGACGAAACGTAGAGCTCTTTCGTTCATTGAAAAGCCGAAACGTTCAATTGAAATTAGCGCGCTGTAGTTTGAGAAAGTTAAATTGTAAGCGACCACGCACAGACAATGGCGCGATTTAATTACGTTTGAAAATGAGAAATACACGTTACCTCCGCCGCGTTTCTGGGTTCGGAGAATGGGCCCCAGAGCGGCTTCATTGTTGTGGCAAACACCGTAATCGCCGCGGCTGATAAAGAGAATGGAAACGGAGTGAGCGGCTTTAATGAGAAAACAGACGAGGCGGCGGCGCGCGGAGGAGAGCGGCGGATAAAAGTGTTTAATGTTGACTCGCGACCGATAAAAGTGTTTAATGTTGACGCGCGACCGAAACGACGCTGCGTTTCACTCTTGTTTGTGGAAGAGATGAGGAGCACAAGAGGCGCAAAGTCAGGAACATAGTTTAACGTTAGCGTTCATCGTCAGCGTTCTTCATCTTAAAAAATCGTTAAAAATTATGTGCGTTTACAAATTAGAATATGAAAATTACGCATTCTGGTTAAATTATTTTTTTAATGTATGTCTGACCTACATGTATGTTAATGTAGGTCAGATATGATGATGATGATGATGATGATAATAATAATATATGATAATACTATAGTAATCATAGCTGTAATGTCATCGATATGACACCAAGTCAAACCATTGAAGAAGGACCAGGACCACACGGGATGTTTTGTTGCATTTAATTTCCTCTCCAGATGGTGAAAACTGTAGAACATACACCACATGCTCTTAGACACTGAGCAGAAAATAATCACAAAATAAAGTGCTTAATCTACTAAATAAACTTAACATTTTAACAAGATAATACAAAAATACAGAAGACTGGACATATATAAACACAGTACTGAACTTACAGCATTGCCTTGTAAGCGCTTTTCCGTGGATGGTGACATAGCATTCAGACTGCTGGCCTTTCCATGTGGGTTGGAACTAGGTCATATAGGGAATTGGAAAGGAAGTGACGAAATCCAAGATGGTGGCGCTCTCACGGCCCAAATCACTTGCGGTTAACCATTTTGCTACACCTGTTCATAAAGCTCGCGCAGGATAATGCGTCCTTTAAGGGGTGGGATCCGATGGCGTTGACAAGGAGCCTGACTGTAGCTGTGGGAGTGGTCAAGCATGCGAGTGTCCTTAGGGATGGTTCGCTGCTGGTCGTGTGCAAGGACGTGGCTCAGCAAAGGAAGGCGATTGAAGCTAAGTGTCTGGGGGAGAAGGACATTCTTGTGTCTGATGCTGTAAGAGGCACGGTCAGGGGAGTTATCGTAGGCGTCCCTACGACGACATCTGTGGATGACATAAAGGAGAATTTGACTGGAGCTAAGGTGGTGGATGCTAGGCGGTTGAAGATGACCCGGGATGGGGTAAGGTGTGACAGCCTGTCGATAATGAATAGATTTGAAGGTGGGATCCTGCCTCGTGTGGTGTGCGTTGGGTACATGCGCTATGGCGTACGCCCATATGTTCTGCCGCCCCTGCGTTGCTTCAAGTGCCAGCGCTTTGGGCATATTGCAGCGGTCTGTAGAGGGAAGCAGAAGTGTGGTAAATGTGCAGGAGACCACGAGTATGGGAAGTGTGACGACGGAGCAAAACTCAAGTGCTTTAACTGTGGGGGAGAGCATAGCTCTGCCTACGGGGGATGCGTGTTCAGCAAGAGGGCTGCTGAGGTGCAAAAAGTTAGAGCCTCTCAAGGCATATCCTACGCGGATGCGGCCAAGAAGGTGTCTGGTAGTCAGGTGAAGGTGGATGCAGTGGGGGCTGCCAGTGCTGCTGGTGTCCTAGGCGACAGGGGAGGGGGCAGCGTTGCCCGCGGCCAGGGGGAGGTCCCCACTGGGATGCCTGTGAGTGTGGCTTCCACGGGCAGAGGCCCTGTGGGTGCGGAGGATGTACTGGTTGTGAAGAGGAAAGATTTCTTCCTCTTTATGGTGGAAGTGATTAACTGTACTGGGCAAACCAAGAAGAGATCCGAAAAGACTAAGATCATCGCTAAGGCTGCAGGGAAGTACTTTGGAGCTGGGGGCCCCGAGTGGACGGAGATAGAGGATGCGCTGCGGGAGGGCGCCCTGCCCCATTCTGGCAGTGGGAGTGGGGGGGCTCCCGATGCGCCGTCAGGTTCCGGGGGCTCATAATGGCGGTGGTTGTCTTGCAATGGAATGCGCGTAGTCTTCGTGCTAATGGCCAGGAATTTAAGCATTTTGTCTCTACCTTGTTGAACAAGCCTCACGTTATGTGCGTGCAGGAGACTTGGTTACGACCTAGGTGGGGTTTTGGGATACAAGGGTATGTGTGTGTTAGGAATGATAGGGAGCAGGGTAGAGGCGGAGGTGTGGCTGTGTTTGTCCGAGATGACCTAAATTACGTTGTTGTCAGTGTGAGTAAAGCGCCGGAGGCTCTGGCGGTGAGGGTCTGGCTGGGTGGTGAAGCTGTTACTGTGGTTAACCTTTATAATCCGTGTGGTGAGTTAACGTTAGAGTCCTTACATAGTATCGGTAAGGATGTTCGGGGAAAGGCCGTGTGGTGTGGGGATTTTAATGCGCATAGCGCTTTGTGGGGCGGTAGTGGTACCGATAGGTATGGGCAGGTGGTAGAGGGTTTTATCAATCAAAGGGAGTTGGTTTGTCTGAATGATGGGGGTGGGACCCGCTATGATATGGGAACCGGTGCGGAAAGTGCAATAGATCTTACACTTGTGTCCAAGGAGTTAGCTGGTGTTTGTAGTTGGGAGGTTCTTGGTAATCTTTCTTTTGGTAGCGATCACTATCTAGTCCGCACCGTGATTGGCTTTGGGAGCTGTGTGGTCAGGGGGACGAGGCAGTTGGCAAGGGCGAACTGGGGGGCTTTCCTGAGGAAAACTGATGATGGTTCTAGGGTTCTGCAGGAAGGAGGATTGACTCAGGTGGATGATCTCAATAGTGCAATTGTCTCGCTCATCACGCAGTCAGCGGTAGGCACGATTCCTAAGAGTGGTGGTAGTGGACATAGGAAGCGGGTGCCGTGGTGGACTGAAGCATGTGGTCATGCTGTTAGAGCGAGAAATGCGGCGTTTCGCCGGCTAAGGGTTGCCCACACTGAGGGTGCCCTCATTGACTACAAGAGGGCCCGCGCTGTTGTGCGGAAAACTGTGAGAACGGCCAAGAGTGCCTATTGGAGGCGGTATTGTTCCAAAATTGGGAGAGAAACGCGTCTCGGGGATGTTTGGGGGATGATTAAGCGGATGCATGGGGTTGAGCGCCGTCATGGGACCCCGGTCCTAATACTGAATGGTGTTGAAGCAGTCAGCGACGTTGACAAAGCTGAACTGTTGGCCAGCACCTTTGTGTCGGTGCACAGCTCTGACAATCTCTCACCTGCGGAAAGGCACTACAGGGAGAGTACTTTGGCCCAGAATTCTGAGCTGATTGGGCACCAGCCTTCGACTCAAGATGACCTTGACCTTCCGTTTAGTTAGTTTGAGCTAAGGAGAGCACTTTCTAAGGTGAAACAGACAGCCCCGGGTAAAGATGAGGTGTGCTATGACATGCTCTCTCATATGACTGATGACACGCTTGGGCTAGTCCTGGGTCTTTTCAACCGTGTTTGGGATTCAGGTTGTGTTCCATCTGCGTGGAAACAGTCTACGGTGGTGCCGGTTCTGAAGCCGGGTAGGCCAGCGTCTGACCCTTCAAGTTATAGGCCGATTGCCTTGACGTCGCAGCTCGGGAAAACGATGGAGCGCATGGTTACCGAGCGGTTGGATTACTTCTTGGAGAGTCAGGGTTTGCTTCCCGCGCACCAGAGTGGTTTCCGTAGGGGCAGGAACACCATGGATTCCGTGTTGTGTTTGGAATCTGATATCCAGCTGGCCAGGGCTCAGAAAGAAAAGGTTATTGCGGTGCTCTTTGATGTGGAGAAGGCGTACGATATGGTTTGGAAGGATGGGCTCCTCATTAAGCTGCGGAAGTGTGGTGTGAAGGGTAAACTGTTTAACTGGATCCGGAGCTTTCTGTCTGGCCGGCGTATCCAAACCAGAGTGGGCGCTGCTTACTCTGGGGTCTATGGGGTGGAGAATGGGATCCCGCAGGGGAGTGTGTGTAGCCCTATCTTGTTCAATGTTATGATTAAGGACATCTTTGACGACGTGGATGGGTCTGTTGGGAGGAGCCTTTATGCTGACGATGGCGCTCTATGGGTGAGAGGGAGGAATCTCCGGTTTTACGAGGCGAAACTGCAAAGGGCAATACAGCAGGTGGAGCAGTGGACCCTGAAGTGGGGGTTTAAACTGTCCGTACGGAAGTCTCAAGTGATCTGTTTCTTCAATGGGCATAGGGACGTCTCCCTTCGACTGCATGGGCAGGTGCTCGAACAGGTCAGGGAGGTGAGGTTCTTGGGGGTCACCTTTGACGAGAGGCTTAGTTGGCGTCGGCACATTGATGAGGTCAGTGGTAAATGCAAAAGGGTGAATAACTTGCTTCGTTGTCTATCCGGCCAGGACTGGGGGGCCAGCAGAAGGTCGCTCCTGGGTATTTATCGGGCCGTCATGAGGGCGGCTATTGATTATGGCTGTATAGCCTACATGTCTGCGGCTGAGACTAACTTAAAGAAGCTTGATGTGGAGCAAGCCCAGGCCTGTCTCGGCGCTGCAGGTTGAGTTGGGGGAATTGCCGTTACGGCTCCGGAGGCTAGAACTTCTGTTGGCTTACTGGGTGAATGTGCAAGGTCATACAAGCTCTCACCCGGTGAGGGACTTTCTCAGGGTTGATGGGGGGCAGAGTGAGGCTGGCGGTATGGTTTTCAGCCAGGTAGGAAATGCGAAGGCGCGGCTTGCGGGGGTTGGTGATCTGCGTGTGAGCCCGTCGGTGGCTTTGTCTGCTATAGCTCCGTGGAAGTTTGTCCCGGCTCCTGTTGATGTTAGCTTGCATGGCAAGCTTAGAGGAGTCGCTGGGAGGGCACCGCAGTTTGCCGTTCAAGCGCTCATCGATAAGCACTCAGGTGATGTGTTTATTTATACCGACGGGTCTAGGGATCCTGAGAGTGGGCGTACTGGCGCCGCTTATTTTGTGCCTGACCTGGGGCTAGCGGTCAAGAAGAGGTTGACAGATCGCCTTTCTGTTTTCACGTCGGAACTTATAGCGATACGGTTGGCGTTGGAATGGGCGGAATCTGCTTTGCAGTGTTGCGGCATTGTGGTGGCCTCTGACAGCCTTTCTGCATTGCAAAGCATTAAATCTGGGAAATCGGATTGCAGACAGGATGTGTTGAATGGCATCTTCTGTCTGATGCTCTCCCTATCCAGGAAGGATGTGAGGGTTTCCTTCATTTGGGTCCCTGCGCATGTGGGGGTGGATGGTAACGAAATGGCTGATGCACTGGCTAAACGTTCCCTTCGGCGGCCATCAATTGATGTGGCGGTTGAGTTGGGCAAGTCTGAAATCAAGCCCGTTATCAAGAGTCATGTGGTCTGCCTTTGGCAGGAATTTTGGAGCCACTGTGTTACTGGACGGCATCTCTATCACATACAGGGTAGTGTGGGTCCTTGCGGGTCTATGGGCAGGAACGCGTGGGAGGAAAGGGCCTTCGCCCGCATGAGGATTGGCCATACTGGACTCAATTGGTCACTGAGTAGGATAGGCAAACATCCGACCGGTCTGTGTGGTCACTGTCGGGTGCCAGAGACTGTCGAGCATGTGCTGATTTGCTGTGAGGCTTATGATAGAGAAAGGGCCGGGTTGACCTTGTGGTTTCGGAATAATGGGCGGGAGTTCAATCTGCGGAACGTTCTGGCGATCCAGTCACAGGGTTTGTGTCAGGCTGTGGTTGCTTACTTATGTAGCACAGGGCTGGGTAAACGTTTATAGAGGTGGGGGGTGTTGGAGACTGAGCCGAGGATGAGGAGCAAGAGGATGTTCTAACGCGCTTGGACTTCATGGGCCTAGAAACGCCAAAGTGATGGAAGAAGGACTTCTAAAGGATAAAACGACAAAGACGTCCCATGACCTCATGGGCTTTGTAAAACAACAAAGACGTCCCATGATCTCATGGGCTTTGTACTTCCAAAGCACCGAACGTCAAAGAGGGCGAGGAAGGTGAAGAAGAGTCTCCCTGGAATAAAGCCGGTTGGTCTCTGACGAAAACAATGACACATAAACACAGTGGTACAAGTATATATGTCATATGAATGGGTTCCAAGTGTGGAGCTCATGGGCTTTGTACTTCCCAAAGCACCGACCGTCAAAGAGGGCGAGGAAGGTGAAGAAGAGTCTCCCTGGAATAAAGCCGGTTGGTCTCTGACACAACAACTATTCTAGTCACAAAAACACATCATGACCTCATGGGCTTTGTAACGCCAAAGCAATGGGAGGAGTACTTTTACGGACTACGACAGAGTCTGAGGACTACGAAACGTCTGAGGAATAAAGTCTGGCGGTAATGCAACACTCGGATGCCAACCGCCATAAAACAACAACAACAACAACAACAACAACAACACAACAACTATTCTAGTCACAAAAACACATCATGACCTCATGGGCTTTGTACTTTTACGGACTACGACAGAGTCTGAGGACTACGAAACGTCTGAGGAATAAAGTCTGGCGGTAATGCAACACTCGGATGCCAACCGCCATAAAACAACAACAACATTTTGCTACACGGTTTTGGTACACCTGGTGGTGAGAGATATTAATTTACTGTCTCGCACGAGTGGTTTAGAAGATTTGCTGGCCCGATGGGTAGAGACACGTCTTTACGCAAAGCGTTCGAGGGTTCAAGTCCTACGCGGAGCTTTATTATCTCAAGTTAAAAAGTTTTTTGCAGTTTAGTTTGTTTTAGGATGAGTTAGCTTCACTTTTGCTAATACAAAGTCATGGTATAAACTAGTTTTAACCAAACAAAGTAAACCTAAAACTTAGGGTTAAGGGTTAAGGTTAAGGTTAAGGTTAAGGTTAGGGTTAGGGTTAGGGTTAAGGTTAAGGTTTAAACCCAGACCCATGTGATTTACATTTTCACAATTCTTTGTTTTACATTCAATGCACGCCCATTTAAATTGTTTCTCAGTAAGACAACACCACCAGGAACTCATTGTTTGGTCCTTGTACACATCAAATGCATCGTAAACTTCAGGTTTGGACCCAAGAGTGAAAATTGTTGATGGATCAGCAGAATTAGCGGGACTGTTCGCCATGTTTACTACGGTCGACCACCTGTTTACTTCCGCCCGGCTCCCGCCATGTCGTCCTCGCCATGTTGTCACGGGCATTGTCGTCACTTCCTCCTTTCCAATTCCCTATATGACCTAGTGCCAACCTTTCCATGTGCCCGTTTTAATACCAAAAACCCGGAACCGGAAGTTCACTATGACCCGGAAGTAGCTGGGTAAACCGGAAGTAGAATATACGAGAATATATTTCAACCAAAAATAACAAGTACAGAAATGCTTAAGCAAAATACCCATAAATATAATTCTAGCATTTTAAAACGTTTTAAACATATGAACTTGTAAAATAAAGACATCAATTGCCATAAAGGCAACACAATAGCAATGATAGCAATACCAACAATACAAATAATTACAACATTTAATTGAATATATGCAAGAGGTTTAATGCGATATGGAACATTCAGGACGAACTGAGCACTTCTCAACTGGTGTTAGATGTTATATATTTTAAAATGCTTCACAAATTACATATAGAATTAGTTTAAAGCAAAGCATGTGTTAATAAAATGACACTTTGCGTTTTTCTTGGCAGATTTCTTTCAGTTTCGGAGCAGATTTCTCTGACTTGGCTTGACTTGAGCTGAGCTGGAGGTTTAAACTGGGCGTTCTGAAAACCAAGGACATTTGTCAATATAACCGGCTTAAGTAATTTATCTGAAATGTTAACACAAAAAGCCACAGGCGCATGAACATGGCAAAAGGAAATGGACTGAGAGATTGTGGTTTGGTTTTGTGGAGGAAGGAACAGAACAACATACAGTCATAATCATTCAACATTTATCATTACATAGGAACTGTACTAATGGGCTATAGTACTGTCTCTTGAATACACTGTTATATAACTAAACAGCTTCTATCAAACCTATTTAATGTTTTGAAAATAGTAAAAAAACTATAACTATATATGTCTATTAAAACAATGAATAAATGTTTGTTTATTCATCTTCCTTTAATTGAGCATGTTTGGGAATTGGCTTATTATTATACAACTACTTACAACTGTAAAATGTTCAATTTAAATAAAAATTAAACATGATAAGAGCATTTTGTTGCCCTAAAATATAGGAAAATGTAGGAAAAAAACGTTTAAAAAGTTTTAGTCAATCACAGCAGCCAATTGACACTTTTTAAATTTTAAAATGGTTTAATATTTCAACCAATATTACCTGACATTTCTCATGCTTTGTTAGCAAGTATTGATATAATGATTTTTTTTAAAAAGAGTTGTCAATAATAATAGTATAAAGTTTGCATTTGAAGGTGCAATACTTAACTTTTCTCTTCTCATTGCGTTGCCTCAAATGTTCCACTTTTGCTTTACATGTATCTATCTCCATGGAGACAAATCGGTGAAGGCACAAGTATTTCTTAGCAGCAAAAACAACTGCAAATGAATAAATACAAGATACACTACATAGCTTAATGCCATCACACAACCATTTAAACGTAAGAGCTTAAAACAATCTTAAACCCTTCATTATTACAATCAAAGCCTTGACGATTTCCCTGCATTCGGAACATTGCGGCGCTTGTTGTGTCGGGTTGCCAAGTTGTAAATACAAAAGGCTCCTGATATATGTCCCTGAATTAGGCGACAACACATCTGACCGTCGCAAATCACCCGCGTGTGTCCTGAATGTCCGCCCCGAACACAATGCGGGGCCAAAGGTCGACCCGGGAGGCATAAACCACACGACGCTGCTGTGTCTCGCTCCAACAGGCTCCAGACTGTGGTCTTATTTCTCTGTTTGTTTGTCAGTGCCACGTCTTTGCCCAGAGACAAACGAATGCGACTGAACAGGGATGTAACAGGCAACCGCTTATTCACGGACGAAAAGGTTGGACGTTTGAGTAATTCTCCCCGATGTTATGGATTAAAAAAAAAAGCATAAAATCATCTCTTCAGGACGGTATACGAAATGGACATCGTGCAATCGATTTCCGGCTCGTTCAATCCGCTGAATGTCGCTCACCTTATTCCGCCCAGCCAACTTTTTTACACTTTCTACTGTTTGTTTTTCCACTTCCGGTCGAGCGGGAATGCCGTTCACTTAAAGGGGCTGTACCCGATTGTCGCTGTTTTTAAACGCAAAAAAACAGAACTAGTTAATTTACCTAATTATTTTGCATGTAATAAGTAAAATCTGTTCTGCCCCAGTACAGCTATATTGTAAAACTATTATATATTGTTCTCTCTGCATCTAATTGTAGAGCGTTTTATTCTCCGAGAAGCGGGAAAGGCGCAGTTAGCATGCTAATGTTTGTTAGCATTACCTGGGACGGCAAAACTTGTGAAAAGTGCATATGAACTCGTACAAATGAAATGGCTGTGAATATTTAGAATGCCTGGGAACACATGAGAGAGCGATACATGTGGACTGCTGTAAAGCGTTTTAAATTAACTGTTTTTCACGTTTCAAAACAGTAAAAACCAGGTACATCTCCTTTAAGTCGACAGTTACGAGGGAAAAGTCTTGTCGCTAAAATATGATATAAAGTACGGTAGGTTGATTTGTGTAAAATGTTCAATGTTCACCAACAGCAGCTTTGTTGAGTCTGTAAAGCAGAAGGGGCTTAATTAATGGCGTCGCCCTTGGCAACTTCCGGAATAATACGATACCACAGAATCTAGACTTTTAAATCATTTGTAGATAAAACGTATATTCTGTCTTCCATGTTTCCTGTTCAGGCACCCTTTTGAGCCCTTTTCTCATCTCCAAAACCAAAAATTACAACATGCCCCAGGTGGTTGTTGCCATCTCGACGTGCTTGCTTCGTTTGCCGAATGTCTCTTCCCTCTCTCTCCCCCCCATCACTCGCCACTGTCAAACGATTCGGGGACCAGGAAAAACAAACCAAAAACACAACAAACTGCACAAAAATTAGCACAAAAACTTAAAGATGCACCATGTATGGCGAAGGGTACTGCCACTTGCTTGTCTCCATGGAGATGCTGTTGCTTTGCCTGAAATATTCCACAGTATGGCATTAAGCCGATCGTGCAATCACTACTTTACGGTGGTTTTACAGCCCAAAGAAGAAGAAAAAATATATACAAAAATTCCACTGTAAGAGCCTTTCCACAGATGTGACCTGTAACTGGTGGCGACGCATGCTTGTCTCCATGGAGATGCTAACACCTGAGTGCACCTTTTAAGAGCGATCGTTTCCTTCCCCTTTGAACGCCAGTCGGATCTCGAAATGCTCAGATAATTCTTGGTTTTGTTTGGCATGTCGCAGAAACACTCGACGATTGCGCGCGCGTAACCATGGCGGCGATTAGGTCGTCTTTCACAGTCCGGTCTAATCACTGTATTATAGCGCTCATCCCATTACACCGCCGCAGCCTTCCACAATTTGTGCTGCCATTTCCGCTCGCCTTTTGTTTTCATAATAGCCGTGTTTTGCAATCAGAAAATAATATTCACAGCATTTGGCGGGAAGCAAACAGTTGGGGTCTTTTTCTCGCCTCCTGTTGATTGCCTTTGTAAATTGTTAACTGCATTAAGCACTTCGGAGTTAAAATTGTGGGAAATAGCGGTTTTAATTTGGGTTCTGGGGAGACTTGGAAAGCAGACACGGCCCTTGTTCAAATCGGTTATGAAATATGGAGTCTTTTCTCGTGTTGTGCGACCTCCTGGTGAAGTCCTAATGTTTTTGGACCGCCTGCCTAACGAGCGCCACGCCAGCCGCCGACTCTGTGCCACCGGGAAAAGTGGCATTTGCGTCACTATGGGGGCAGCAGAGGGCGCACGGATCGTAT
Source organism: Eucyclogobius newberryi (assembly GCF_026437365.1). Lineage (NCBI taxonomy): Eukaryota > Metazoa > Chordata > Actinopteri > Gobiiformes > Gobiidae > Eucyclogobius > Eucyclogobius newberryi. The sequence continues at coordinate 20,703,042 of NW_027315757.1, forward strand.
CTGCTGGACACGCTGACGTTTGCGTTCGGCTAAAGCAATAAGAGCAATGTCAGTGTCACTCACAGCTGCAAAGTGAAGGGCGATTTGAGTAGATCAGGGCCAGTGTGGCAGAAATGCACGGGCTTTAAAAACACGGAGGAGCTTCACGGTTTTACAACTTGCAGACGGATGTGAACGCGTGTTTGCAGCTCTGGGGAGGGACTAAAAATGCAGGATGTTCTTGATTAAAATACATGATAATTGCATGAAAAAAGGCCATTAAAGTGATTAAAGCTGCACTGTGTAACTTTTCTGGGTGAGGGGTCTGCCTGTCCATGGGTTTCAGAATGATGAACTGTTGTCATAGCAATTTAAAACAAAATATTACATCTCTTCAATGGGGAAAAATACTAAAAATGTTGCATAAACCAGGAAGCCAATTTTGTTGACTTGGTTGAAAACGAGCAGCAGATGTAATTCCACAACTGTTACCTAGCAACCATACTGTAAACAAGGGCAGAATACACAATAGTTACGGTAAATAATAATAATACCATTATTTTTGTTTAAACTGTGTGAGTAAATTGTTTCTGCATTTGATGTCGCTTATTGATGACATCACAGTGGGATTCTACCTCGTGTAATTTACAGCTTTTATGTTACAGCTTTTATGTTACAATTTCTCTGCAACTGCCACTTGACTGATGTAAAATTGTGATACATATTCACCACAGGGACAATCCTACTGAGCCAGGTCATAATTATAAAAAACACCAGAACCTGTCACATGCACTTTAACATATATATCTCGTATTTTATTCAATTACAGGCGTTTTAGTGACACAAAATACCTTGGAAAACAAACATTCTGACTCTGAGAGGGGTCGCCTCTCCACAGTTATGATCTGTCACACGATCTTGATCCATATTGTGGAACATTCCAGGCAAAGCAGTAAAAGGCCCATAGTGAAAAGCACCTTTAAATGTGCAGAAAACACCAGGAGACTTTCTGGCTAAAGAAAAACCTACACAACCCCATCCAGCCTCAGATGAATGCAGTTTGGACGGCTCTTCTGTAAGTGGACAAAAACAGGTATAAATAACCTGCATGAATGTGGTTGTGATGCATTTTCCTTTAGTTAATCGCTTAAATTTCCAGCCAGCTTTTTTACTACTGCCATTGAACTGCACCGGCGACATAAAACAACCCCTCCACCGCGGCAGAGCACATTACACTGTTGCTATTCAGTTTGTTGCCGTGGCCTCTTGTGCTGCCAAATTGGTGAAACGCCACCGAGAGCCAGCAGCGCCAAGTCAGGGCCGCGTCCAAATACTCTCGCACTATAGACCTCCAGAAAACACACAGCTGTGCCGCGGTTCAATGTATACAGGGGGCAAAGCTCAAAGAGCCACGACAATCTGCGATAAATCCACTCCAACAAACAACTCTGAAGCCTCGGAGTTTGTGGAGATTTTATGAGTCTATCACTGTATGGAGCGACCACCACAAGGACACAACTCACCTCCTTGGACTAAATTTATAGAAAAGCGTGAAACTGAATTGGTTTTCATGTTTGATAGGAGCGTAGTGATTTGTTGGTGTGATCTAAAAGTCCATAGATCATAGAGTTTTATCATTACCATTTCATTTATTTGAATATATTAAGTTTAAATTTGATTTATTTTCATACTGGGCTTAACAAAAACTGTGTTTGAAGATAGTTCATGTCACTAAAGATTGTAGGGAAAGCTGAATGTCTCACCTTGCTCTCTACCCCAGTACTTGGTATCAACAGGAACAAGTTATATATCCAAAAGGGAAGAGGAAATGAACAGGAGAGCTCTGTGTTTGTGTGAGTCTGGGGCTGGTTTTAAATACTCTGAACTTAAGAATGTAAGTGAACTTCAGCACAGATCAGAAAAGTGACAACACACGACTCTTTTTTGATGGAAGTGTCAGTGTGGAGAAGAGAGGAGACTGTGGTCAGCTAATATCAGCACACACGCTGCTACTGCTGTTCTACAGAACAATATGATGGATTATATTCACTGCGGACAATCGTTTGGAGTCAGGATTAATTCAATCTTATAGTTGTGATCTGAGGTGGCCTGTGTGTTGTGAACGCATCCATTTTGATGCTTTGTTTCTTTCCTTCACTTCAGTTAGCCATTAGCCATAGCCACATGAAATGCTAAGACAACGTTGTAAACATTCTCTGTTTTCTCATTGGCTGTTGTAAAGTGATTATGGCTGTATCCATGTTTACTGACATGTAAATGAGTCGTGAAAAGAGGCATTTACACATTAATTACCGCACCACGCATGCATTAATTAGACTCATAAATTCACTTCAATAGTTGTCTAACTTTCAGCCTTTAAAATTCACAGTTAAGAGACGGAATCAGCCTCGAGTCTGGACCAAACTGAATGCGGGTGCATCTGAGTTTCAAAGGGGTGCAAAGATGCCATTATTTACACACATGAAATGAGGGTGCAAACACTTTTGGACGTGGTTGCTAGGCACCCTTTTGCACCCCGGGCCTGGGCAGAATAACAGAAAATGACAGCTTAATAAACTCAATTTAAAATGAATAGAGCCTGACACACTTTTTACAATCAGCTGCCTATAAACTACTTATTTTACATTACTATTTATATATCTGCAGTAATATCAGCTACTGGCACCTCCAACCTCCTCCTCACATACCGGCCTCATGTCGCTCAGGCCCTATAGTTACCAGGGCCGCATCGTGGAAACAACTGCAGAGAAAAAAGGAGTGATTACTCAAATACACCATTTTTATAATCCATTAGAGCATTCATCATAATTGCGATTGAAATCAAATTACTTACAGAGTCCTAATTGATTTCCCTTACGACCACTTTAAGATTCACAATTTTTTTTGTGTTCAATGGACCTAAACAAACCAGGGAATCAACAATACCAACTAATCAGTGTTTTAAAATGATGAAGAATCGGTCAGTAAAACCTTAACTTGCACGTCACAGGTTAAACCCCTTCTTCAACTCAAAAGCGTCCGTCTTTGTGGCCCGGTTGTTCTTTAAATACATCAGAACATTGACTATCCTGATGCGCGCCGCCGAAGCCCTCGGAAAACGGCGCTGACCTTTCCCCCGACACGTGCTCGGATGCAGCGGGAGCCCGTGTCACGTTGGCGAGTGTGCCCAGGGCTCGCACAGGTCTGATTACGCCGTCTCGCCAGCTTTTTCCATCCCAATAAACCCACCGCCTTTGTCCGCTTCATCCCAGCTTCTTCGTGTTTGTCTCTGTCGAGCGCTCGCGTTGCACTTTTGTTGTGCAGAATGACTCATGTCGAAACGTCTGGAACAGCAATATATGACATTTAAAGTATGGATTACCTGCAGGGGCTGATGGTATGTTAATGTCAACGTCAAATGTAACTCTATAGCACGTTTACAACCGCACCGGCTGCAGAAAGTGCTTCACACGCTCCATAAATGATGAGTGCAAATATGAAAACAAACACAACAGCTGTTAAGAGCCGACGCAAAGAAATGTGTCTCAAAAGAAGATTCAAAATGCATTTATATTTTTTAAAAGATCACACATTAAGATTTGGATCATGATGGTCATTTAGTGATCAAGTGTCCGTTCCCTTCATGTGGTTTTATGGGGATTTAAATGACCAATGATAGCCCTGATCGACCTTCCACTCCTCAGTAATGCTGTTCTCGATTATTTTATTTACTCTGCATTCAATCTTACATTAAAGACCCTAAATCATTCTACTTTTGGACATTTTTGGTGTAGAATCTTTAAAAAATACAGCAATTAACAGTTCAACACACAATATCATATATTTTGAAGATCGTCAAAGTTGAACCATCACCTGAGTCATATATTCCATTTATTCATTCAGATGACATGATTATGCTAAATATGTCTCAGGCATTTTTGTGAGTGCAGTCGCCTCTCCACAGATCTGACCTATAACTTGGCCTGAGAGTGTCACCTGCTTGTCTTCTGTTTAGAGATTATGGAAGAAGAGTTACCCCATTGTATGTAATATCTAATGTCTTATCGTCTCAATTGGGAGAGGAAAAAGTGTTTCATTTGTGCTCACTCTTTTTCGAATATTGGAAAAACAGCGTTGGGTATTTTTGTCGATGCAACGTTTGGCATATTCAAAAACAAACTGGAACAGAGTGAGATAAGTTTAAGCTTTACTTTGTAACATTTCAAACTATAATGGAGACAGGCATGTGACAAACATTCACCAGAAAAGTACAAAATCTTAACTAAGAAAAGCCGTTTCCCCCTCCGACTCCATCCGTTTGTGTGGACATGTTGTACTTTTGCGTCACGCTGTGCTCCGAAGCCCATCACCAGCCTTGCCTCCCGTTGCCATGACGTCAACACCTCTCCCGCAACTCATTTGGCTAAAATTGGTCAGCGCGAACATGCCAGCCTCATATTACTATTCGTGCCATCACCTTGTCACAGAAAAATGCCCGTTTTCTTCTAACGGCGTTAATTTACTGGCAAACAAGTGTCTCTCCGTGATGGATCGTATCGCCCGGAGGAGCACCTTATGGCGTCAAAAAGTGCGCTGAGCGATGGATTGTCACCTGAATGGATCCGTAATGTGCGGTTAATTGTCCGGACCGAGGCTCATTTTGCCCGCTGCCAGTCCGCGTGGCGAGAGGGGGGGGGCAGGGATTTTGGGCAGACAAAGCTCAAGTGAACGAGGATTTTATGACATTATAATCACCTGGAAGACCAAAGCCAGCGAAGAGCCAGACAGCTTTCTGTAGGAGGTGACGAGTGATGAAGGGCACAGGTTGTACACCGTATTTTCTGGACTATAAGTCGCACCGGAGTATAAGTTGCACCAGCCAAAAACTGCAGAAGAAAAAAACATCTAAGTGTCTGGTATATTAACGTAACATATGAACAGTTATTCAGATAACTATAGCATAAAGAACATGCTAACAAGTTTACCAAAGCATCAGTTTTACCCCAAATCACTAAATCCATTGAATTCTTCTTCCTCTGTGTCACTTCTAAACAACTCCACAAACTCCAGAGGAAGTGCAGATTCTTCTTCTGCGTCGCTTAGAGCCTAGAGCGCCCTCTTGTGGCTGTCAGTGTGAAAATAATCAACATGGGAAATGCGGTTGTCAGTGTGACAATACTGAATAATATCACATATAAGTTGTTCTGGATTATAAATCGCACCCCTGACAAACTGAAAAATGTTAGTTAGTGTTAGTTCTAAGACGTATTTATTATTTCACATGGCCTTTCATAGTTTGTTTTGTGTCAATTGGTGTAACTTAATAATAGTTAATTATTAAAGAAGCTCACAATTTGCTCTTTGTCCAACTCTATCTTAGTGCAATAAATATATTTTTCCATCCCTTCTCGAACATATCTCCTCAATTGTCGTGTTCTTTACAGTGTACGTCTGTTTTGTATTCCTGTTTTAACTGTTGTGTTGGTACTCTTCGATTGTGATGAAGTAGGGACATTTAAAAAAGGACTGAATGAATAATATTTATAAAGCAACATTAACAATAATTGTCCAGCGAGGTAAACTTGATCCTGGCTCATAATTGTAGTATTTTCTCCAATAAATAGTCAACAAAAATACATATTTTCAAAAGTACACAATGTTTTTAACATCGGGAGAAGGCGTCCATCATCTTTTGTTTCCATGCACGAAGAGGTCATCGCTTTGCCTGAAATATGGACGTTACAATATCACATTTTAGTGTTACTATTATTGTGAGAAAAAACATCACAATTTAACGATTATTCACGATTATTGTGACGAAGCAACGGTGAAATCTTCCATTTTATTTCATTCCCATTGCCTAACATGTTACTGTTCCTGTCTGAAAGACAGAATTAAGTCAAATGTGACCAAAACAGCCAAATAAAGTTATTTACATCTATTTTTTGGGCTAAATATTGAACAAACATGACTAGATTTAGCTTCTAAAATGTTCACAATTATTACCTTTTGGTTCTTACGATTACATTGTGACCAGAATAATCAAGATTTTCCATTAACCTAATAATCTTGACATGCCTAGCTTGAAATATTGTATGGTGTTAAAACTATTGCTGCTTTTACTGGGAGAAAGTCTTTGCCACAACATGCATTTGTGGGGTTGCCTCTCCATAGAGTGGGCGTGTAACTGCTCCGATCATGCCACAATATCTTCACGGAGACGAGCGGGCAGCCCTCCATCTTAAAGGTTACGTAATGCCATCTTTAACGTCACATAAATACACAATCGTGCGCTGTTGAACTCCGTTGATACAATAATCATAGAAAAGTTGCCTGGGTAAGTTCATTCTCAGGTCCTACAAACTTTCCCCGCGACACAATTCACTTCCATTACTCAGACAGGCAACACTGGGTGACCCGGCATTATAGGCACCAAACAAGCATTACACCTGGGAAATCTATAGTAAGCCCTACTGGAGCCGAATGTGTCAAAAAATACACACAGAACTCTTTATAATGGAGACAAACAACAAACATATGTGCTGCTTGTTATAAACTTTTGCCCCGGCTTTTACGGCAAAGTTTTCTGTCTTCCTCTTTGTTTTGGAATGTCGCTGTTGCAATATCCATAACCTTTGCGAAACCTCAGACCGGTGTGAAAATAATAGACAAAATGAGTTCATAAGTATAACAGGTTAATAGAAATGGAAAAGTCTGTCTTGCCTAAAAGCTCTATGGACAATAAAACTATCATTAAGGGCGTCGTTTCAGCGTAAAGTGAAGAGAGACACAACAATTAGACCCAGAAATTTAATGATGTTATAATTTGAAAATGCATATCAAGTAAATGTCTTTTCTCGATAATCTCATCATATTTTTGCAATCAATTTGATATGTTCTGATTGAGGTTGTGTAACTCAACGGTGAATGAACTGCACATTTAAATGCATTTTTATTCATTTTTATCAACACATTTTATAGTTTTTCCATTGATGAAAGTATTCTGCAAATGTCCAAAAGTAAACAATATATTTATTAATTTTAACGACCATCATTAAGAATTACTCCATGATCCATAAACGAATAGAAATAGTAATGGGATAATAGAAATGGAAAGCACATCTATGATCAATAAAACTATCATTAGGGGAATCATTTTAACGTAAAGTAAAATGTATGTCAAGTTTCATTTCTCGATAATCTGATCATATGTTTGCAATCGATTTGATATGTTCTGATTGAGGTTGTGTAAGTGAATGAACTGCACATTTAAACACATTTTTATCTATTTTTATCAACACATTTGATTGTTTTTCCATCGTCTGAAACTATTCTGCAAATGTCCAAAAGTAATCAACATATCTATCAATTTCCACGACCAGCATTAAGCGGGACCGATCCATAATCTGATAGAAATAGAAATGGCCGTATTGGCAGACGGACTGATCGACACTGGTGAATAATGAATGCGGTCCCTGTCCCGCAGCAGCTGGTAACGTGGCCTTTGCAACGACCCCAAAAGTCCAGAGCCGCGGTCGAACGGTGAGAAACTGCACGGTCAGATCCCCAAAGTGACGAGCGGGAGACAACGAAGGTAGAACGAAGAACCAAGCAAATGTGTTTAAACTGAGATGTTCTCCTGCTCGTCTCCGTGAAGAGGTTGTTATTAATTGACTTGGAATGTTTCATGAATGTCGGCATTGAATGTAGATCCGTGAAGGAAAGGAAGTGTCCCCGGTTGCCAGATTTCCGTAGAGCAATAAGCGACTGAGCTTTAGAAACAACAACGAAACAAACAGACAAGCACTTCGTTAAACGCATGGGGCTAAATGTTGTAGCTGAACAAGTGCTCAAGAGATGCGCATAATTGTATTGATGAAACAAAAATTATGTATTGATAATGGTTTTGAATACTTAATTCATTGGTACTGACTTGTATTTAACCAAAAAAGACTTGAAAAAAGGGTGAAAATCATCTCTTTAGTGACTCGAAATTGCAACAAAAAATGAATTAAATAAAACGCAACCGTGACAGTAAAAATTTTCAGGCCACTTTCCAAAAAAAAAATATTATTGCTATAAATTAAAATGTAAAGAAGCAGATGGCAAACACAAGGTGCACTTAATGAAAACTGAAATTGAATGAAAATGGAATCAGAGTTTCGTAGCGCACCTGTCTTTGCCTTGTTATGGCACTCTCACCTCACAGCAACAGCGTTACAGATTTCCCGTGTGTTTGGGTTCGTTTCTTCCTCACACTGATCTGGGAGTGTTTGCTGCTCGTCTCCATGGAGATGGATAGGTTTAATGCCATTCTGTGCATTAAAGGGAACCATGCAAAGTGCTGGTTGTGTGGCATAACTGCACTTTTTTGCACTTCAAGTAACTTATTTAATACAAGAACATTGAATTAAATAAATAATGACTTTGCTGACTAGATTTTACTGCCATGAATTGAAACATAATAGCAAATGTCAATATGGTTGTTACTGTGCATACCTTAGATACCCTTCAGTTTCCATACAGAACCTTTATTCATATTATTTTATAATTTCACTCAATAATCGTGATAACTTCTTGCACATGATCAATTTGTACCCACGTCACTTACATCAGAGTGTCCAAACTATGGCCCGGGGGCTAAATGCGGCCCTCAGACCAATTTCTTTGGCCCTCAGGCTTCCTACTACATTGGCCCAAACAAGCAAAACAAAAAGTTGTATTTTCTACTGTAAAATCAGAAACATTCTGCTATAATAACTTGAAATAACACATATTCTGATGAACTACAGACCTGGTATTAATGTTCCAAGCCTTATTAAAGATGTGTAATTCATCAAAACTACATCAAATGCAAAATCTCCACTGATTCCCTTCATTGTCACGTTGTCTGTGGCCCTCCGCTTCGTACATGCTTCAAAATGCGGCCCTCACACTCCTGACACCGACATCATCCGTGACATCGGTGAGTGGAACTTCTTTCTGAACGGGAGCACGGGCTTTTGAAGGGGATCAAACTCCTGCCTCTCCGTCACCTACAGCAAGTTCATTAATTAAGCGTAGTCTTGCGTGTCCTGATCCGTCTCCACATGTTGTATCCGTGCGTTCACAGTTACCACGAGCTGACAGATGCTAGCTTTGCCTGGCTAATCAAGAACACCAAACCTGCATTAGCATCTGTCTTTGTGCTTTAGTAAAAACGATTTTTTAATAAGGTAAAAATATTCACTTTCCCTTTTTATCTCTGGTGCCGCAGGAGCGGCAAGGGGATCCAATTTAAGAGAATGAGCAATTGATGCAGAGATATTGCTGCTAAACTACTCGATCTTTCTTAGCAAACCATCTCGTCTACAAATCACTTTAATGCCTTTGGGAAATATGTGTTCTTCCTCCGGAGCCGACGAGATGGACAAAGCGTCACTGCCAAACTATAAATTGCAAATAAGAGGCTACTTGTCGACAGTTAAGATTTGTTACGTGATTGATTGAGTGCGCGTTTCTTATTGGGGCAACGGTTCACGGCAGACATATTCTACTCAAAGGTTGACGGTTCAAATCTGGCTGTAACTAGTTCATGCCGCTGTTGTGCAATGAATTGGGCTGGTCTGGAGTGATTTTTGACCAAGCCTAGCACAAGATCTGGAGATGGGTCCGGCATGTGGCGCCCACCGCTCCTGACGGGTTTGCCCAAAGGTATTGAAGGATAGAGACAATATAGTGTAACTTAACCTTAATCTTAACTTTAAAGTAAGAGCCCTATGTTTTTAAATGCACTGTGATAAGTTATACTATTATGTACTTTTCCTCTTGTGGTATGCAAGGCTTCATCTCCACATCCCATTTCCTCCTGTGGTTTAACTGAAGACACAACCCCGTCTGAATGTGACCCAATTAGTCAGATCCTCCTGCGATAGAGAACATCCTGTGATCATGAGTCACACGTGGACATGACAGACCCCTCTGTGCCGGTCCCTGTGCTCCAAACTGAAACAGATGCTATAAACAAGCGTTAAATATGGTAAAATTATATTAAACTTAAACTGAACTTAGCTTGACATGATGACGTAAAATGGAAGTGGTGTGCATGGATAAAAAAGAAAAGTAAAATAGTGCTGAGATCCATGAATATAGGGCTGATAACTAATGTAACGTAGGTAAAACAAACTGTTTGAATATATTTGAATATTATGTGGGCTTCCTGTCCAGGGCTCAAAACTGCTTGAAGAGGAAAATTACACTCAAGCAAGAGTAACATTCCTCAAAATAATGACTTTAGTAGATATTGAAAGAAGTGGTCCTAGCAATTACTCGTGTGCGTAAAATGTATTTGGGGAAATTATCTGGTATCACAGAATAGACCGTTTGTTTTTTTCAATGTAATAAAACAAGTCAAAGATATGTGAAGAATACAAATTTCAATATGATTAATTTAACATTGTCCACACACAACTTTTGTCACTTAAGGTTCATTCTGTCACAAACGGCAGAACAGAGCCAATTACGGAAGCTGGAAACAGGAGGTGATTTGTAACAGATTTTAATGATGACAGAACAGAGAATGTGCAAAGTCTTTTGGTTAAGTCTGACGACAAAAAAAAAAGATCCTTCAAGCGGTGGGCAGCGCCAGCAAACCGCGGTGTCAGGGAGCAGACAAGAGGCGTAGTGATATCCGTTCCAGGTTCGATTCACAGGCGTAGACTTGTCAGAGAGTAGGCAGAAGGATAAATCAGGAAGGTCCGAGATCATCAATAGCAACCAAATGTCACAAGGTTTAGGCAGCGGGAGGTCAGGGCAAAAATTGGTCATTAACGTCCGGGGTTAAACTGGATAAGGCAAAAAACAGAAATCATGGTCAAAACACAAATCAAAATACCAGAAGCTTGATAAGGGTTCAATAGCTGGGGACGACCAGGTAACGCAGACAATCTCGCACGGACCAGAGGAAACAAACACCTAAAATACTACACCCAGTGATAACAACCAGATACAGCTGTGAACCCACGCACAGGTGAGGAGAGCCTGTGATGAACTTGAGAGACAAAAGGGCGGTAACCAGAACAAGAAGGGAGGGGGGAAACAAAGAGGAGCAGAGACAGAAACACTGTGAATAAAACAAGACAAGACTAAACATCACCAGACCAGACGGTGACCATGACACATTCTGTGCCGCTTGAACTGGCCGGTCTAATGCCTTCTTAGAGATGGTCAAGGGATTATTCACATTTGGCCAGGTTTAATCCAACAATATTCTGTCATGTAACATAAATAGTAATTTAACATTGACATTTCATTAGCCTAAAGTTTAGCAATTAGCATAGTTCACATATGGGTTGATTCAGCTGGAACGCTCTGATGTCGGAACTCGTCATGTTTTAGTGGGAAATAATGGAGCTCTCCGTTGGTTGGAACTCAGTGTTCTACCCATCCCTGCTGATTAAAGGCTCTATTCCCTTTCACAACTCTGTTCAGTGCTCAATACACCCGAATTCCAGTTGAAGAATGTGACTTTGCAGCATTTTAATACCGAGAATAAAAACTTTTAATAAATGGTGACAGTTACTTTGTCTTCTCTCGAGTGCATTTGCATATTATTCCCCCGTCTTCCAACTTTCTTCAGGACTTGTCAAACATTTCTAACTGTATAATTTGACTACAAGTTTTATGTCTCATGAACATTTCTCTCTGAACTGCCTTTTTCCATAGTATGTAAATCTTTTCAGTGTTTTGACTCCAACATAGCTCACTCCATCCACCGTGGGCAGCTCTAAATCTCAAACGCCTGTCACGACTCTTAAATAACCCTGTCTTCGCTCCCTCTCGTACACTCTGTTTTACTTGCGTTGTTTAAAAAGAAACAGCTTGTCTCGTAAAGGCCTTTGCTTTCGAGGGCAGAACGGACGGTTAAATTGCGGTGTGTGGATGAGAGCTCTCACATCAGCCGCCGTCACCTGTCATCTTAGATCTTGTTGTTTGAGCGTAAAGCCACGATTTACAAAACACACTCCCCTTTGCAGTTCAATCTGGGTTCTATATTCTACCCAGACAAAAGCACACCGAGCACATTAGATTGATGGACTGACTTATTTATGCACAACACAACAAAGGGAACAAAATGGACAGGCTGAAGTAATCCAGTCGAAAAACGTATTTTCCGGACTATTTGGGGGTTTTATTTGTGGAGTTGTTTAGCAGTGACACAGAGGAAGAAGAATTCAATGGATTTAGTGATTTGGGGTAATACTGATGCTTTGGTAAACTTGTTAGCATGTTCTTTTTGCTATAGTTATCTGAATAACTGTTAATATGTTACGTTAACATACCAGACACTTACCACAGTTCTGTCTGTGCCTCATGTAGCTGAAGGTGTTAGCGTTAGCATACGTACACCTATTCACCATGTTCTCTAATCTGTTATTATTTTAAATTGCATTTCAAGATGAAATGTCTGTTCTTGGTCTTGGATTTTATCAAATACATTTCCCCCAAAAATACGACTTATACTCCAGTGCGACTTATGTGTTTTTTTCTTCTCTTTTATGCATTTTTTGGCTGATGCGACTTATAGTCCGGAAAATACGTTAAATGCTCAGTGGTTACCAAATGGAAGCTTAGAATTTACGTGCGGCTTTTTTGGCAATTTAGCTTGAGTCGTGGAAGTTAAAATAGTGTGTGTATTGAAGCCCACAACGTGCCATCTACCAGTAACAGTGGGAATTACCATGGGGAAAAAAGCAAAACAAAGCTAGCCTTGACGCGCCGATACAAGCAGACAGTTGTAATTAACGTGAGTCGACGTCAGAAATGCTCACGACGAGTCTGTTGATAGTTGGTGGACTTAAAACAGAGCGACTGCTGATGTTTCAATCAGGCGGAGCGCTTTACATTTTAATTCTCAGATCATACTATGAAAAATTGGAAAATTGCTTCATTTACATTATACACCAACATTGTAAATTAGCTGAAATAAGGAAGAGCGTAGTACTTTACCTGTCGTTAGATTCAGTCCCTATTTCAATCAAATGTAATTAAAGTTAGTATTAGCGTCTCCCTCTATAGCCCTGAAAGTTCTCTACGCCAGGTGTAAACTTAGATTATTTGCCCCGCCCTAATTTACACCAACTGGGAAACCATGTGCCATCTACACCTCAGAAAGCGTTGTTTTGATCCCGTCTGGAGAAGATCTGACACGTCACTGCATCACCTTCTACTCCTGGGTCTTTTTGAAGTGCAAAAATGTGTCAAAATGCAGAAAAAAACCTTAATAATAATGAAACGCACCACCATATGCAACAATGTATTTTTATTTCATTTTAGACTTTTAGTGAAAGTACAACAAAATAGCGTTAACATCTTACCACTTTATTTGTCACAAAGAAACGAGAAAATGACTTGAACGGGAACGGTGAGTGAGGCAAAGAACAGTGTCAAGAACTCATTTGAAAGAAAGGTGTAAACTTTAAAGAAGACGTATTATGCTTCCCCCCCCCCCCCCCCCCCGGTTTTCTGAGTCATAAACTGAAGCGTACGTTGAACAATAATTGAAAAAAGCTAAAATGGCTTAATATAAAAACAGGTCCATTGACTTGCTGTTTCAAAATGGCAGAACGAATGCCTTTTCACAGTGGCATTTCATCATAACAAGCGGCAGATTGAGAACATTGTTGAAAAAAATGGCTATGTGACATTTTTGAACCCTATACGTGTAAGCCCTGCAGTCTGCTCTTTCTGAAACACTGCAAAGAAGTGCAAAGAAGTGGGCGGGGATAGTAAGCTAATGAGGAAACACCTTTATAACATGACAGTCGATTTCACATGATACATCCCCTTTAAACTACATTTTCACCGCAGTGTCTTTGCCAGAAATGCACTTGCGGCGGCGCACAAACACTTCCACCACGTCGCGCCCAATCTCTACGTCTCCCGGATCTCACCGCCGTCCGTTTGGCCTGAGCTGTTGATCGTAGAAACATCCCTTATCGTTAACGTCGTACGGCAAAAACACCCAAGTTCTGCCCTCGAAGCTGGTGTCAATTTGTCCCTGGAACAGACGAGGCGTTCCAAAATGGCTTCCTCCTTCCTCGTCTAGAGCGGCGCATCCTCGTCTTGTAGAAAACCCAGTAAAATCCCTCGAGTTTGTCCAGTTTACCATTTACTACAGCTTCGGAACGGCTCAACACACACACACACACACACACAATCCTCCTTAGCAGTGCAAAAAGAACAAAATATGAGGAGAACGTTAAAACAATAAATAGACTTTCTTCCTCTGTTATATTCTGTGCGTCGTATGTACAGTCCGTTCCCACGACAGCAGTCCCTACATCAGCGCACAGCTCTTGGCCCGGTCCTTCCTGATGGCGGGGGCTTGGTCCAATTGCTCAGTCCGTCCGGGCAGCGGCGGCAGGGGCAGCTGGGAGACCCTCTTCAGGCCCCGGCGGGAACTGCTGCGCTTCATCTGCGTCTTGTGCGGCCGCCGCACCGATGCCAGCGTGGTGATGTGAAACACGTCCCGCACGCTGTTCTCGGAGACTTTGGACGTGCACTCGGCGTAGGCCACGGCTCCCATCTGACGCGCTATCGTGCTGCCCTGCAAGAGAAGAGCGAAAGGTGCAGAAGAGCGTGAATGGCGGTGTCGGGAGTCGGGGGGGGGGGGGGGGGTGAGCGGTGCAGGATTTTACGGCTGCATTTTTTCATTGCTTGTGTCCCAACATTTTGCCGCAACTAAAAGCTCTCCGAACTGAAGGGAATATCAAATAATATTAACTTTACTAAGATTGTATTACCAACTATATTTTACGAGACTGTATTAAAGTATATTTTGATACACACTGAAACTATGAAGGGTTTACTCCTTACACGCACATGCGGACAGAGATCCCATTGTTCCTCTAAAACACTCTCTGATAGACACCTGTGCCGGAGAAAGCTGCAGACGAGCTCAAGGACATTTCTGTGCGATACAGAGGAGGAGACCAGAGAGGCGTCACCCTTCATATCACGCCCTATATCAAAATGTATAAATTGTTTGAGCGCACAGGGGCAGGACGCGATCCGGAACGCCCGTGTAAGGCGCCGTCATATTCGATAGGGACAGATGGTAAGCGCTCTGTTTATCTGTATTAGAATTGTACATGGCAGGGATTAAATCTTTTTATTAATTTTTAACTGTTTTGATTCTTGCCCTTTCTTTCATAAACGAGCACGCCAACAGAACTAACAGTGACGGGGAAATGTTGTACCGAGCTAAACAAAGTTTGCTGCCGCCCAATACAGTACATCTCTCAAAAGTATCACTGTCGAGATTTTGACGAGAACAATAATCAACTTTGTAAATAACTGAACATTATCGCAATAACATGGAGGTCCTTCATCTGTCGGAGAAATGCTGTATTTTAAATGAAAACGTTGAAAAAGTTCAAGATTTTGAGTTGTTTTAGTATTTGTTGCGGTTAAGTTTTTATTTTCAGGTTAGTTTAACTCAAGGCATGTACATTTTTGTTTTAATACAACTGAAATTATTTAAAAAAACAAATATATTGAAATATTTCCAATGTCGTGCAGCCCTAAATGAAAGGTTATTGAAACCACGGACCACTCAATAGATTTGTTATCACACTTAACGTTTTTTACCATACTGCAGTGTCAGCCTTTGATTAATGTAGACAGTTAAAGGTTAAGGGTAATTATATTTCTCACCAGGCAAGGTTACAGGTCAGATCTGTGGAGAGGTGACTCAGCAGTTTTTTTTTTTTAAGTGTTTGGAGGGATTGATTATTACAATTCTTCCTGAACATTTATTATGGCTTGTCTTTAATATCTTGCGTGTGGAGTCATATTCATGGTTTCAGGCAAATGATTCCCTCCTGGTTTGAATGATTTGCCATGGCAACGGTCCTTCGATGTTGCAAAAGCACAATTCAAACCGAAATATTCTATCATCAGAATGTGGACCACGCACAATCCTTCAAATCAGGAAGGAATCAATCAAATTAACCCATATATAGATGAGAGATTAGATTATGCAGATTTAGAGCTGCAACTGACGATCGTTTTGAATCAGAATTAGGGATGTCACGATTATTTGCTTAATCGATAATCCTGATTATTCAGGTCAGAATATAATCATAAGAACTAAAAAAAATATGATCGTAACCATTTTAAAAGCAAAATTAAGTATGTTTTGTTCAATATAAAGCACAAAAAATAGACCTGAATGTAAAGAATTTTATTTTTTCTGGCTGTTTCCGTAAAATTTCACTTTATTTAGTCTTTTGGAAAGTACATTTTTGTAAAACCGGTCACAAACTTGAGGAACAGTGACATGTCAGACCACGTGAATAAATAAAAAAAGAGAAAGATTTCACTCTTTTAGTAAGAGTCACAGTCTCAGTAATTGTGAATAATCGTTAAATCGTGCTGTTTTTTCGATTTTGAATATTATATTTTTACTAAATTTGATAAAGCTAAAGTGATGTTGCTAGAGAACATCTTCATAGAATTTATATTAAAAAAAACACATTTTCCAAGTTTCTTTTTGTAATTGTGTAATTTCTCTCGGCACGTGGCATGTTTTGAAATTCAAATACAAAATTAATTGACAATCATTTCAATAACAACTGACTTGGACACCGATTTGGATTCTAAAACCAAAAGACGACTGAGTACGTACATCATGTCGCATCAAACGCCTTCACGTGTTTGAACATTGCGCGTCTGTGTACTTTGTGTTCGCCGCTCTTCACGGACAGGAAACCCCACCGCCGATAAACCTGCCTCTAATTGAGCCTTTAGCTCGTTTCCCCGCCATCGAATCAAAAGCTAATTTAATTTCAGTTTTCTTCCATTTCCTTCTCGGCTAAAGTGCGTCTCTGGTTTCATAATTGAGACTCGCAAAGGTCAGATCAGACGAGACAAGAACGCGCTCAACGTGATTCTGAGCCCGCGCGCTCGTCATTCTTTCTGTTTTTTTCCATCTGAAGTATTCTAAGCATAGTTTGAAATCTGTCTTCGTTAGATTGTTCGAAAAAACGACTTTTAGGTTCAAATTCTTAGGTTAAATCTGTAGATAATTGAGAAGGTGTAATGTGTAACTTTCTCATCTCCGTTCTCCATGGACGTGTTCTTTTCTTTGCCTGGTATGGCATTAAACTTGTCCAATCTCCGTGGAGACAAGCAGGAAGACAAGTTTCAAGTCTACGGAGAGGCGACCCCCGCTTACAGTACCAATGTTTTTCAAGCAATATTAACGACAAAAACGCACGCAATTGAATAAATGCTGGATAGATAAGTTTAATAATGTTGTACGGTGGAACAATCCAGGCAAAGAAATAACTTATCTCTATGGAAACAAGTTGCATAGGTCCCCTTTAACATCGAGGGCAGCCGTGTAGTTCATTCAGCATTTATTTTGATGAGACTGGATTAAAAACTATGCATTTTCTCATTTCTGCATCTGTGTGACAGGTTAATATGATTTTCTAATTTAGATTTTTTTTGGTGTATTTATATCTATTGTAAAGGAAAATGATACAACAGGAAGTGACATCACACCAGGGAAGTTTCGTTCCATCCAGTTTAAGTATTTAATTTTAACAAAATAACTTGTTTCGCCCCTAAACAATAATTTACAACAAAATAAAGTACATTTTTATTTGTCAAATGTTTTAAATAAATTGACAATTGATTTTGGCCCAGTGGTTGCAAGCTAATTTCCTAGTGTGATGTCATCAATTACAAAAATTGCTATTCCGGGGATAAAATGTGTTTATTTTTTTCAGCCAAATTTTTAATATTTTTATTTTAACTCCATTTTAGTTTAATGAGTCATCCAACCTGTCATAGGCACTTAATTAAATGATTAAATGAACATTACTTGGTTTGATTGATACTGAAGTCAAGAAAAAAATGTAATTTCCCCAAATCCTTTACATTGCCACACATTTTTTTTTTTATAACTTTATCCCAAACTCGTATGGAATAGGGCCATCAAGACTGTCAAAAAACCCCATACATTTATTTTTTTCCCTGCCAATTTGTCACATGAAAATAGTTATGTACGGATCGCATTAATGCTTTCACAACACGGTTTATTCAATTCAATTCCATTTCAATTCCATATATTTTTCGAAGGACGACAATGAAAATCAGATGAACAAACATGTTTTTGTTCGATAGTAAATGCAAGTATAAGCCTTAAACGCACATAAACCACTAGCTAGTGCTTAAAAACGCTTTCTAAATGGTTTTCTTATTTTACTTATTTTAAAATTTTGCCAAATTTGACACCTCTAATAAGGAGCGATGTCGAGGTCTTGGATGGAGTTGGACTTTTGGAGGGGCAGCGAGGAGGAGGCGGAGGCCGTGGTGACAGACTGAAACGCTTGATCAGATCTGCGTCAGATTAGAGCGGAAACGTCTCCAGGTTCACGGAGTGGTCACGTCTGAAGAGCGCTGCCCTTCAGACGGGGGGGGGGGGAGCACGATAACAGCACACGAGATCAGGAATAGGAGGGAAAACGTCTCGTGGAACGTCTTCTGCTTCAGTTGGAAGTATCTACGGTTCGGACCTGACTTGGCAGCATCCACGGTACACGCGAGGAGTCGAATTGAATACACGAGTTATTCTAACAGGCTGAACAAGAGTCAAGGAAACGTTTATGATTAGCCTTCGAGTCGCACTTTGGGATTACTTGAAATGAGCAAATCGGGTTAGTTAGATTATCAAGTTCGAGAAACAAGGGGCACAAACACAGGTGAAAAGTATTACGTCAGGATACTATGCAATGTTATATATTAAACACATTATTTATCTTTTGTAGCGTCAGAGTTGTTAAGAACCACGGATGATCACATGACATTTTATCCCACTCTTTTCATCCTTTAGTTACACAAAACATCTTGTTTACAGGATTGGGGCCACGGTCTCTTGGTTCAAAGGGATTTTATTTGTCAAATAGTTTTAAAAAAGAAAGAAAAATTGACAATAGATTTTGGCCCAGTGGTCGCAAGATAATTCCCTTGTGTGATGTCATCAATTGCAAACAGGAAGTACCATTAAAAACCTAAAAAAATGCTATTCTAGGATATTTTTTTTAATATTTTTAGCCAAATTTTAAATATAACTTTATTCAATGATTAAATTAACATTAGTTGGTTTGATTGATACTGACTGATTTAAAAGACCAAGAAAAAAACGTAATGTCCCCATATCCTTTACAATGCCACAAAAACAAGCTTTTTTATTAATATTTTTCCAACTTTATCCCAAACTCAGTTAGATTATTAAGTTCGAGAAAAAAAGGGGGCACAAATACCCTAAAAAAAACAAAGTCTATTACGTGAGGATACTATTGCAATAAACTCATTATTTATTTTTTGTGGCCGTACAACCAATATTACGACATGTTAGTGGTAATATTCTCTCAATATTCAGTGTTTTGAATGTAAATGCTTTTTAGACATTAGCGTCAAAGTTGTTAAGAACCACAAAAGATCACATGACACTTTATCCCCATCTCTTCATCCTTTAGTTACACAAAACATGTCTTTTCAGTGCATTTGTACAACAGACAAATTACAGGATTGGTTCCACGGTCTCTTTAGTTCTAAGGGCTTTTGTGTGCAGCTTAAAACACACTTCATGTTTAAACGCCCAACACAAACACACACCCAATGTTGATTAAAATGTGCACGCAGACCCCGCGCCCAGCCTCTCCTCTCCACGGTCACTCGGTTTTCGAGGTCATTGCACCGCGCAATAAAACACCCCGGTCATTAATCAACGTCCTCTTCTCTTTTCGTGCATTATGAGAATAGCTAAATCTACAAGAACGATGAATATGGCGAGGGAAAACGGTAAATCACACTCGTGGTTCTCAAGCGGGGGCACACGGGACGACCTTTGAGGCATTTACGGCTCAGAAAGTTTATGTTTAAGGGAGAATGTAATGGTTTGAGAAAAAAAGTGTAGCAGAATCACAACTGAAGCAGATTTTTTGTCACGATACTAAAATGTCAAAATCAATTAGATAATCGATTTCAATTCCACAGTTAGAGTAAAAATGCGCATTTCTTCAACACAAAATAATGGTAATAATAATAATAATGGTATTTTCTTTACGCTATCACTTTGCGTGTTGTTCTAGTTCTTTTCAAACGCACGGCCTTTCTTTTTTCTCCAGTTTTTTTACGTAAAAAGGCGAAAAAATCAATCAAATCAACACTCAATTACTGGACCAAATTTGTAAAAATAAGTACATTTTGACGTAATTTGAAAATGGACACATTGAATAGACTTTGGACCAAATCGATGTCATGCTCAAAGATCTTTCTGTTCCGGAAAAGTCCAATTTCCTCCCTTTTCTCCCTCCACTATCGGTAATTGTTCAATTTTGTATCTATTTCTTATCTTAGTATCGAGTCGATTAGTCTATTCTGTGTGTTCCATGTGTGTTTTAATTGTTTTTATGTGGACCTGGAGTCTGAAATAAGAATGAATTGAACTTGCCTAAACTTGAGCTGTGGTTCATAAGTCAACTCATTGTTTTACTGGAATTATAAGGCTTTGTTTAGACCACAGCAGAATCGACAAGGTTTGGAGTGAGTGAGTTTCAAAGCTAAATTGACCTTGTTACGTCATTGTATCATAAAATAGTTTAGGTTTAACAGAGTATAGTAAGTGGCTGTGTGTGGTCCTGGTTCATGCCTTTTTTACTCCTTCAGTTCCAGTTTTAGACCCGATTATAAGTAAGGATGTTGTGATTACTCTGGTTCAATCTATACTGAAAAAAAGAAAACTACTGTATGTATGAAGTACTTTTTATGCGCCGAGATCATTACTTTTTTCATGCAGATGATTTGAGTTCAAAACGTTAGTGAGGAATAGTAAATGAAAGCAAATTAAGGTTTTCATTGTGCAATCATCGAGAATAATCGTAAAATCGCTATGTTTCTTTTCACAATAATAGTAACATTAACGTTTAAGTCCCTTTTATTGGTTTAGAGGAGGTTTATCTTTGGTTCAGGTCCTATTTCGTCCTGTTTTAGGCTCATTTTAGTTGTACAGCGGGATAAAAAGGTCCCCTCACAACACTTTCTCTCAGCCCTCATTATAAGCAAACTTCCGCGGCCTGTCAGCACATTCTGGTCAGAGAGCCGACCCCGGCAGGACGCCCCTCAGGAGTAACGCCTGCCCCGCTTCTGGAGGTGCCTGATTGCTCCTCCTGTCGCACTCGCTCCTCTGGGATCTCGCTCTAACACCGCCGCCCGACCCCAGATACGGGGAAGAAATGCCTCTGAACAGCGCTAATTTCCTTTTACTGTGTGTGTGCGTGTGCGTGTGCGTGTGCGTGTGTGTGTGTGTGTGTTGCCGGGACGGTGTCGGCGGACCGTTCTCTCACCTGCTCGTGGGTGACGGGGATGAGGCGCTGCTTGGACAGTTCCCGCAGAGTGTTGACGTCCGTCCTCATGTCCAGTTTGCAGCCCACCAGCACCACTTTGGCGTTGGGACAGAACTCCTGCGTCTCGCCCTGCCACTGCGGACAAGACACAAGACACGAGGATCCATGAGAATGCAGCGGATTCTTGAAAAATTCACATACATTTTGGGACGGTATCAATTTCTAAGCTGTCGTCGTCTTTGCGGGGCCCGTGCCGGTCCCAGTTTGTCCTCTGTGAATCAGAGAGGGAGTTACAATAGAAAAAAAAGGGCAAAAAACAAGAAATTGTTATAATAATAAACTCTTTCTTGTATAATTTATTTTGAGTTGTGGGTTGTTGAAAAATATCTGTTATACAGTATCGGCATCGGATGAAAAGGTTTCTGGAGTCATAGATGCCCTGGGGCAAACTGACAGAAGTGAATCTGCCCTAAAGGCCTCATTAGAAAAAAACACCAATTACAAGCCTCATTTAGTTCTGTTACAATCCCAATAAATTTTAAATACGGAGTATTTAAATTCAATGAAATATTCAACGACTTCATGTCACGATAGGTTTTAAAATCGCACTAAGGAACTTTTCTGTTGAGCTAAAACAGTTGTTACCAAATGTTTTCTAGTCTAATACAATTTCAGAGTTGCATACTTAAGACAGACATTAAAAATGTCTTTTTTTGTATTTTTTCTCCAAAACTCACTCTGCGCACCCCTAAGTTGTTCTGCGTACCTCTAGATGTACCCGTACCACACTTTGTGAACCACTGGCATAAAACATATCCAGTCCATCTACAGAGACACGCCAATCAAGTTATTTTTTTGGCACTAAAAGCACATAAATAGATATATTTAAAGGCATATTATTGTTGAACTTTCCACGGAACTTACATAGTGCACCTTTAATTTAAACATGGCACTATACCATTCTTTTTATATAACTAAATAAAAAAGTCAACACGTCTGAAAAATCTCTAATTAAACACTCTTTTCTTGAGATTTCTCATTTGCGTGCTCATATCAATTTATCAGAGCGTTTCCACAGCAACAGATGCCATAGAAACAAAGGTGCTTCGTTAACCCTCGGAGCTTCGCTGATAAATTGAATGTGATTTCATTTCAAATGCTTTTCATTAGCACTTTGAACTTAGCTGCCGCGCTAATGATCATGAAAGCAGATTATTGGAGATGCAAAATTAAATTGATGTTCTGGTTGTAAAGAGTTTTGTGTGACACGAAAGTAGCATACATTTTCCATGTACCTTTGGATTAGAAAATACTCGCTTTAGCCGTTCGCTTGATTACTAGCCCAGCAGGAAGGTTACACAGCGAACCTTCTTGAAATAAAATAACTTATTTCACGTCACTATACAATGACCCATCTTGCTTTATGATTATAACACTAAAAGTAGTAAGACTCTGGACTAAAAGTACAAGTTTTTTTTATTATTTATTAATTTTAATGTATATCATTTATTTCATTTATTTCATTTATTTCATTTATTTCATTTATTTCATTTATTTCATTTATTTCATTTTTCATTTATTTCATTTTTTTTAATTGTTATTTGTATTTTATTTGTATTTTATCTATTTTATTTATCACTTTTTGTATGTTTTTATTTCACTTATTTCATTTCATTTATTTCATTTATTTCATTTTCTGTCTTTTTTTTCTGTCTTTTTTTTATCTCAAGTCAGATCTGTGCATTATGGGGCGGGGTTATTGGAGCTCTCTGTGGACATGGCACACCTACACATACCGCATCTGTCATCATATCTATTCTGGGACGTAACAGCCTCAGATCATATGTCACTTCAGAAACTCAGCTGAAGCAACACGGAAACACTGCACGAGGATTGTGTTCCCCGATTGTACAGCTGGACCATGTGACCAAATTAACAACAAAAACAAAAAAACAATTCTTCCTCAAATCTCGGTTGTCTATTCAATTTAGTTTCATTAAAATTTCTTTAAAAAATCCTGAACATAATTTTTCTCCCTGGTAAGTCTGAACTCGTCTCTAAACCACACCCTCTTACTCAGGATCGGCTGTGAAACGCTCAATCTAAACTACCCAAGACGATCGCTGACCATTTTAAACGACTGAATCTTCTGATTAATCCTCAAGACACAAACATTTCAGGCTTGTTTTCCACACCAAGGCAAAGGTCTGTGTAGCCTGAACACAGGCTGAACACAGGCTGAACGCAGGCTGAACGCAGGCTGAACACAGGCCAATTACAGACTGAATACAGGCTGAACACAGACTGAACACAGGCTGAACACAGACTGAACACAGGCTGAACACAGACTGAACACAGGCTGAACGCAGGCTGAACACAGGCCAATTACAGACTGAACACAGGCCAAATACAGGCTGAACACAGGCCAATTACAGGCTGAACACAGACTGAACACAGGCCAAATACAGGCTGAACACAGACTGAACACAGGCCTAACACAGACTGAACACAGGCCAAATACAGGCTGAACACAGGCCAAATACAGGCTGAACACAGACTGAACACAGGCTGAACACAGACTGAACACAGGCTGAACACAGGCTGAACACAGACTGAACACAGACTGAACACAGACTGAACACAGACTGAACACAGGCTGAACACAGGCCAATTACAGACTGAACACAGGCTGAACACAGGCTGAACACAGGCTGAACACAGGCTAAACACAGGCTAAACACAGGCTGAACACAGGCTGAACACAGACTGAACACAGACTGAACACAGGCCAATTACAGACTGAACACAGACTGAACACAGGCTGAACACAGACTGAACACAGACTGAACACAGGCCAATTACAGACTGAACACAGACTGAACACAGGCTGAACACAGGCTGAACACAGACTGAACACAGACTGAACACAGGCCAATTACAGACTGAACACAGACTGAACACAGGCTGAACACAGGCTGAACACAGACTGAACACAGACTGAACACAGGCCAATTACAGACTGAACACAGACTGAACACAGGCTGAACACAGACTGAACACAGACT
The DNA here is from genome assembly GCF_026437365.1 of Eucyclogobius newberryi. Lineage (NCBI taxonomy): Eukaryota > Metazoa > Chordata > Actinopteri > Gobiiformes > Gobiidae > Eucyclogobius > Eucyclogobius newberryi. The sequence continues at coordinate 20,727,484 of NW_027315757.1, forward strand.
GAACACAGGCTGAACACAGACTGAACACAGACTGAACACAGGCTGAACACAGACTGAACACAGACTATAAGGCAGTGATGGAAGAAGTACTCCGGTCTATTACATCATCGTGCTTAAAATAACCCCTCAAACCAAATGGAAATTACGAATACTTGTAAAAAGTACAGATAAAAGGGTTAGGGTTAGTTAGTTAGTTAAAGCTTAGTTTAAGCGCAGATACTTTTACTTTTGTACTTTGTTACTTTCCATGACTGCGGTCCAAGGAAATGTACACGATATGCAGAGGGGGTAATGTACTCACAAGCTGTACTCAAGAAAGAGTAACTACTCAAGAAAGAGTAATTACCTTGACATAATATCTGAAAATCAACGCTTTAAACATTCAATAATGCACAAACCAGGTCTTTTCAAAACATCGACCATCGACCACCAAGTCATATCTGAAGGAGCGGTGCAGGAAATACAAAGTCATGAAGTATATTGTCAATGTAAAGCTTTTGTAGCACTTGCAGACAAACTAAAAGTACTGAGACTGTAAAATATATAACTCAAGGACGCGTAAAGGTATCTGGAAACTACAATACTAGAACAAATAAGGCTCAACTAATCCACCACATGAACTGTTTAACTACAATTAGAGTATGATAGTTTCATTTTGAGACGAAGACTGGCATTTTTTTTTCTAAAACTGAATCCATCAAAACAATTAAAACATTAAAACTTTTATCACACAAACAATTTATACAAGTACGCTGTTTCTTTCCATAAATCACATAAATATAGAAGAATAGAGACCTTTAATTCAATATTTTGCCATATATATGTCTCTTCCTACAGCACCAAAATAAACCTAAAACTACAATGTCTTTACCGCGGCACAAACTGACCTCCTGTTCTTATAATCCAAAGTGTATTTAACTTAACAAACCTCTCCCGCTCAGTTGTTGCTTCCTGACCCCCAGCGCCCGCTTTATCCCAGGGGTCAACTCTTTGATTTGCTTTGGCGATTGTGCGGCAGCTTTTCCGTGTGGCCCCGCGACCTCAGATGCGGCCCGAGCAACAGACGGGTTCAAAGGTCACGGCAGAGGGAACTATGGGAAACGAGGCGGCTTCTGTTTCCTCACGGCGACCGGAGTGCGCCGACGCTCGTGAGAGGTCTGAACTCTGCATAAAAAGGCCGTTTTAGGTTCGGCCTGCGGAGCACTGCGAGGAGCATTTTAGCCGCTAACGTCCAAACCGCTAACACGTCATCAAGCTAGCCGTGGGAATTGTCCGTCGCGAGCAAGGTCGAGATCAAAGTTTCCACAGCATCGCGCGCCGGCTTCGAGATGAGAGAGCGGCGAAGGGACAGGCAGGTTTTACGCGGCACATGTGGCCCCTAAACAAGGCCGTTAAAGAGGGCGGCGGCTCCGCGAAGGTACTTCCCACTTCCCGGCGTCTGCGGCACGCTCGCCACCAGCAAACGTGTTTGTGGTCGCAACGCCGTGTCACGCCATGAGAGCGAGGGCATGGGAAAAAGATGAAGAGAAGGGACTGGGCATTTTAGATTCAAAAAAATGAATGGAAGTTGTTGTTTTTTGTACAAAGAAACTAAACAAAAGCAAAATAAACAATAGATTAACAGCAGAAACTACAGAGATTTGAGATAAACGATAAACTATGTATAATTTTGTTTTATAAAGATTATCTGGGCCGAAGACTTTATTATTTATCGATAGGACATCTGTAGCGTGACATTGGGAGAAAGAGGGAAGAGACATTCGGCAGAAAGTAGACCTACGACGGCGAGGTAACAACCACATATGTGTAAACCACTACGCCACCAGCAAGTGCATGACAATAATGTCACGTGGATTTTTTATCAAAGTGAGATGGAATAATTGCAGTAAAATACATAAAAATACAGCCACCGATACCTGGCAGATTTTATTTATTTTATTTATTTTATTTATTTTATTTATTTTATTTTATTTATTTTATTTATTTTATTTATTTTATTTATTTTATTTATTTTATTTATTTTATTTATTTTATTTATTTTATTTATTTTATTTATTCACTTTATTCACTTTATTTTTATTTATTTTAACCTTTAGCAAGAGCAGAGTGACAAACAAAATAACGTGTGAGCTTTGTTCTAACTCAAACTCCCTCCAGGACAATGTGTTTCTGATCTTCTGTAACTCATGTTGACGTCGCGGGCTAAACAAGTCCTCGCGTTACGATTGGTTCAGTTTGATTATTTACGATTCTCTTTATTAGGCCACGTTTGGCACAATCAACAAAACATTTCCAATCCAAACTCATTAAAAGTCAGAAGGCTTTAGTTTACGCCAGTCGAAGCTGTTTGGGTGTTTTTTGTAGGTCAGTGCGTTCCCATAAGCAGGAAAACGAGCTTATAAACCACCACGAGAGGCGAAAGGAGCTGAAGAGGATGAGAGTGAGTTCATCTTGATAAACCTGGGCAGATGGTGCGGCGCCGACTCCCAAAACTCCACAAGTTTTTGAAGAAGGTCACAATTGTCTGAAGGAGGAGATTCCTCGGGGAGCGACATTCAGACGAGTCGTGTCAGGTCCTGCGCTTTCAAGACTGCAGCTTATATTTATGAAGATCCATCTCGATGTTTATTTTAGTTCATATGGGGCCGTACACATTCATGAACGTGTGTTAGTTTAACATGTAAATATGCAAATAGTTTAACATGTAAATAGTTTAACATGTAAATATGCAAATAGTTTAACATGTAAATAGTTTAACATGTAAATAGTTTAACATGTAAATAGTTTAACATGTAAATAGTTTAACATGTAAGTAGTTTAACATGTAAATATGCAAATAGTTTAACATGTAAATAGTTTAACATGTAAATAGTTTAACATGTAAATAGTTTAACATGTAAATATGCAAATAGTTTAACATGTAAATAGTTTAACATGTAAATAGTTTAACATGTAAATAGTTTAACATGTAAATAGTTTAACATGTAAATATGCCAGAGTCAGTCATGAAGGCTCATTTCATCTGTAGTTCCATTGTCAGGCTGATGGAGACAGTAAACAGCACATGTAACAGGCACAAAACGCTCCAAAACACTATATAACAACGCTCGGTAACGGCGCTCGGTAACGGCGCTCGGTAACGCCGCTCGGTAACGCCGCTCGGTAACGCCGCTCGGTAACGCCGCTCTGTAATGGCGCTCGGTAACAACACCCTGTAACAACACTCTATAACAACACTCTGTAACAACACTCAATAACAACACTCTGTAACAACACTCTGTAACAACACCCTGTAACAACACCCTGTAACAACACTCTATAATAACACCCTGTAACAACACCCTGTAACAACACCCTGTAATAACACTCTATAACAACACCCTGTAACAACACTCTATAACAACACCCTGTAACAACACCCTGTAACAACACCCTGTAATAACACTCTATAACAACACCCTGTAACAACACCCTGTAACAACACCCTGTAATAACACTCTATAACAACACCCTGTAACAACACTCTATAACAACACCCTGTAACAACACTCTATAACAACACCCTGTAACAACACTCTATAATAACACCCTGTAACAACACCCTGTAACAACACCCTGTAATAACACTCTATAACAACACTCTGTAACAACACCCTGTAACAACACTCTATAACAACGCTCTATAACAACACCCTATAACAACACCCTATAACAACACCCTGTAACAACACTCTATAACAACACCCTGTAACAAAACCCTGTAATAACACTCTATAACAACACCCTGTAACAACACTCTGTAATAACACTCTGTAATAACACTCTATAACAACACTCTATAACAACACCCTGTAACAACACCCTGTAACAACACTCTATAACAACACTCTATAACAACACCCTGTAACAACACCCTGTAATAACATTCTATAACAACACTCTGTAACAACACCCTGTAACAACACTCTATAACAACACTCTGTAACAACACCCTGTAACAACACTCTATAACAACACTCTGTAACAACACTCTGTAACAACACCCTGTAACAACCCTCTGTAACAACACCCTGTAACAACACCCTGTAACAACACTCTGTAACAACACTCAATAACAACACCCTGTAACAACACTCTGTAACAACACCCTGTAACAACACCCTGTAACAACACTCTATAACAACACTCTGTAACAACACCCTGTAACAACACCCTGTAACAACACTCTGTAACAACACTCAATAACAACACCCTGTAACAACACTCAATAACAACACTCTGTAACAACACCCTGTAACAACACTCTATAACAACACTCTGTAACAACACTCTGTAACAACACCCTGTAACAACACTCTGTAACAACACCCTGTAACAACACCCTGTAACAACACCCTGTAACAACACTCTGTAACAACACTCAATAACAACACCCTGTAACAACACTCTGTAACAACACCCTGTAACAACACCCTGTAACAACACTCTGTAACAACACCCTGTAACAACACCCTGTAACAACACTCTGTAACAACACTCAATAACAACACCCTGTAACAACACTCTGTAACAACACCCTGTAACAACACCCTGTAACAACACTCTATAACAACACTCTGTAACAACACCCTGTAACAACACCCTGTAACAACACTCTGTAACAACACTCAATAACAACACCCTGTAACAACACTCAATAACAACACTCTGTAACAACACCCTGTAACAACACTCTATAACAACACTCTGTAACAACACTCTGTAACAACACCCTGTAACAACACTCTGTAACAACACCCTGTAACAACACCCTGTAACAACACCCTGTAACAACACTCTGTAACAACACTCAATAACAACACCCTGTAACAACACTCTGTAACAACACCCTGTAACAACACCCTGTAACAACACCCTGTAACAACACTCTGTAACAACACTCAATAACAACACCCTGTAACAACACTCTGTAACAACACCCTGTAACAACACTCTATAACAACACTCTGTAACAACACCCTGTAACAACACCCTGTAACAACACTCTGTAACAACACTCAATAACAACACCCTGTAACAACACTCAATAACAACACCCTGTAACAACACTCTATAACAACACCCTGTAACAACACCCTGTAACAACACTCTATAACAACACCCTGTAACAACACCCTGTAACAACACCCTGTAACAACACCCTGTAACAACACTCTGTAACAACACCCTGTAGCAACAAGATAAATAGAATAGAACATGCTAAACGCACACACAACACACAAAACATTTCACAATCTCGTTAAAACACGTTATGTTGTCTGATCGTCAAGGGCAACAGTTTATCACTTCTACTAAAGCTATGAATGATGTCACGTTTCTCAGTTCTGTGAGGCCAGATTCCAAGAGTGAGAAAAAACACTGTCCACATTAAGTTTTCTAAATGGGATTTTGCAGTCTCCGCTCGACACTATTTGTATTAAAGTTGAAAGGTTTCATCATCTGCTTTTCTGTCATAGTATTTATTAGTGCATTAACAACAACAAAAAAACGCTGATCACTAACATTTCCATGGAAACAAGCAGACAGAGGCCCATTTAGGTCACGTACAAGTCAGGTTTGTGGAAATGTAAGGCCGCTCACAGCAAGGATGGATGTTTTTCAGGGCAATACATCCACATTGCAAAAACAAAAACATGTTTATATTTACTTTTGGCTAAAAAGTTACGTACTAGCGCTTTTAAACTGAGGCTTAAAAAAATGCTATGTTGACATTTATGAATACTTGCTGCTTGCTACAGTGAAATACCACATTGAAGACGAATCAGTTCTGTGGTTTTCAACTGAAAGTTGATGATCCAATTTCTATTATTAAGTTATTATTACGACTTTAGCGTGAATGACTCCTTTCCTTCAAATGCAACCACACAAACATGAATCTCCGTATACTTTATAAAGGGTTTTTTGGCTGTATTTCTGCTGTGAGACATGTCATTCTGTATGCATCCACCTGACAGCACGCTCACAGCTCTACGATACATCTGTGCGGCTGATTAGCATCTCTAATAACCCACAATGCACCACGGCGTCTCCTCCACTCTCATCTCCTGACCTGGTATTCTTCTGAGGGCACAAGGTCAAGTATCTATGGACATTATATACCCATAAAAAGAAGCAGGGGCATAACCTTTGTGGCCATTCGGTCTTTTGTTCGACTGATTTAAAAAACACGACCTCCTCCACCTGCCTCCGGATTTGAGCTGCAGAATAGTACCAAAAATACACGTTTTTCCAGCTAAAGCATCGACAACGGCGATGACAGGTTCGGGGTTTTGAGTCCGAGAACTCGACGTACCTTTTTGATGACACTGTCCAATGTCTCGGGACGGCTGATGTCGAAGCAGATGAGAACAGCGTCCGAGTCGGGATAAGCAAGAGGCCGCACGTTGTCGTAGTAAGAGGAACCTGGGGACAAAGAGAGGAATATGAAATTACAAGTCCCAACTTCATGCAAATAATCCATGACGTTTATCTTTATGTATTCGAAAAAGTGAACGCCTCCTGTTGTGCAATTTTAGAGAACTTGCCATTTATCTAAGCATGGGCCCGACACAAACAGGACGGAACAATAAAACTATATGTTTTAATGAAAATATCTAAAAAAAACAAAAGCATTTAGCATATCTAATAGCATATAGCAGAGCATATCTTTTATTTGAGGCTCAAAACATGGTCAATTATATTTAAACAACATTTCAAACTACTCCACGGGAATGCAACGTTCAACTTTTAAGTGACTTAGTTATTATGATGTATTTTACTTTATATAAATATAAAACAAAACTACACAGGAAAGGTACAATTTTGCCCTGGTATTTGATCTTTTTTCCAATTTGCCCTGGTATTTGATCTTTTTCAATATCAATACCTGTTCATATTTAAATACTTCCATTTTTGTTTTTTACGTATTTATGATTATGATTTATTATTTATTTTATATTTATTTGTATTTGTAATATTTATTATGTAAATCATGTATGCATTTTATTTAGTTAGTTAGTTTTAATATCAATCTGGGCATTTATTTTAATGACAACCTTATAAGTAGGGCTGGGCAATAAGGCATCATCATATTCACTGATCTTGTATTGATTTCCTAAACATACATAAGCAGTGACATTTTACAGAAAAAACAGTCCCATTTCTTCTTCTGAAGCTCCAAACACATGCTTTTACTCACAGAGGATTGACTGTGGACCACTCGATTAAAAAGACCCACCGCCTTACATCTACAAAAACAACTCTAAAGACATTCTGTACACGTGGCTCAAAACTAGAGGACCACATTACAGTCCATAACAAACTCCACGCTGCATTTTCTCTCCTGTTCTCCCAGCACTCGTTTAACTTCTGATCTTTTATTCCGGGACATGCACACGTCCTCTTCCTCCTGCACCTCGGTCACATCTGAGGGCTGAGTGCAGAGTGGCGCCTGGGGATTTCACGGGCTTTGCGGTTACACGGCTCCGCTCTCATTAGAGGCTTGTAAAAAAAAAAACACACACAAAAAAAAACGTCTGTTGTTTTCGAGAAACGCTGCGGATTTGGGAACGGACGAGGGACTGGCAGGAAGTTGTGACAATTCAACTGGCGGCATGCGTTCAGCAAAGGGATTCGCAAAGAGACAGGTGCCAAAGAATGTGCTCAAGAACTGGATCTACGCGCACAAAAAGGTCCCCACGTGGATTCAACTGCAGGTTCCTTTCCTCCTGCTGTAGAACTGCTGCAGGTGATGATCTTTCAGCTGCTGCACGGTATTCAAACCCGACTGATGCGGTGAGCGGCTTCTATTTTCTGACACAGCCATGTGGAAAGACGAATCCCGCGGTCATGGACGAGATGTCAGTGTGTTTGAGAAGTGTCGATTCACTGGCATCGAGCCAAAAAAACGTCAGAGGAGAAGCAGAAGTGAATCTACTGCAGATCTGAACAACGGTGAGAGTGTTTGTGCAGTGGTCACTCTCACATCATCAATACAAGAGCAACTGGAGACAAAAAGGCATAGAATAAATCAAAGTAATGTTAGAGTGGTTATAAAGTGCTATTGAAAGTTGCAAAAGTAGAAAAGGTTGTAGTAGTAGTAGTAGTAGTAGTAGTAGTAGTAGTAGTAGTAGTAGTAGTGGTAGAAGAGTGTAGTTTTGAAGATCGAGTGTAGTGTTTATAGTAAAAATGCAAAAAAAAATAACGGATACTTTCAAATAAGGGTACATGTTGATATTTCTGCACGTCTATAGACATTTCACATTTGTCAGATAAATAAACCTAAACTAACACGTTTAAAGACATGAGGATTGGATGAAGAATACTCTCTAGTCTCATTCATATTATATATACATATCCCCTAATTAAAAAAGTATGAAGTAAAAGTTAATGAAAGTAGTGTAAGGTTGGATTAGGAGCGGTAATACAAGTTGTTGGTTTGTTGTAGTAGTTGTAGTAGTATTGATACTCAAGATAATTCCATAATACTGTTAAAACTACTATTATTTTGTGTTTAAAAAAAAAAACATTCTAATGAAAGTAGTGTAAGAATAGATATGGAGCGGTAATAAAAGTTGTTGGTGTAGTAGTAGTAGTAGTAGTAGTAGTCGTAGTCGTAGTCGTAGTCGTAGTGATACTCAAAATAATTCCATAATACTGTTAAAACTACTATCATTTTGTGTTAAAAAATACATTCTACTGTCAAAAAGATGGTGTTTTCTAATCCTTATGGTATCTGCAGATCTGTATCGAGTTCGACACTATACGGAGTAGTAGCAGTAGTGACAATACGTAGTGACAAATACAAATTCAGTGCTGTGGAGCTGGGCGACGTGACAAACAAAGCAGCTCATCGTTGACGAGGACTGAATCTCCACCGCGATTCAAACGTGATCAAACGCCCCGGTTGTTTTCGCTCATATTTATGTAGCAAAAATGGCGTCGACATAATTATTTCATCGTAAAAACACGTTGGGTAATCCGAGCCCGATCATAGCCACCATTTATCATCTCACCTCGCACATGCCCGACACCGGCCTCCACACAAAGCTCCAATCAGGCTGTTCAAGCGCCACATGTCGGAGCGAGCGACGCCGAATGGACTCGCCACAAAGGCTCTTCACTCTCCTTCAGCATCTGGATGTTCCTTTGTTAATGCAGCAAAGGCAAAGACACAATAGATCCAGTCCCTCAGCTGCCGCTTTGTCAATGTCGTTCGTTTCCTTTCCCATTGCGAGGAAACAGGCCGCCAGATCACGCTCGACGCGCGTAGGTATTATATATTTGACGGGGTAAAAGATACACAGGAGCGGTCTTTAAATGGACCTTCTACAAGAACATCGATGTTTGTCTTTGTCTGCCAGGGGAATCCAGTTTTGTTGTTCAAGTGGCATTTTCTGTTATACTTTTCTTTCAGGTGAGAGTAAAAATCTAATGGAACTGACATGTCTTCTTTTTTCTTTTTGTAAATTCGTTAAATAAGGCAAATCAGCATTTTTAACCTTTTTTGAGCCGCAACACATTTTTTTTTATGTATTATTTTACATTAAAATATAAATATAATGGAACTGACATGTCTTCTTTTATTTTTTATTTTTTTTTGTAAATAAGTTACATGAGCTAAATCAGTGTTTTTCAAGCTTACAACACATATTTTGGTTGTATTTTTGGTTGTACTTTTTCCCAGGTTAAAATAAAAATGTGAAGAAACTGATAAGTCTTCTTTTATTTATTTAATTTTTTATAAATAAGTTAAATAAAGCTGAATTAGTGTTTTTCAAGCTTTTTGAGCCTGAACAGATATTTTTGGTTGTATTTTTTGGTTGTATTTTTTTTTTTTCAGGTTCAAATAAAAATGTAATGAAACTGACTTGTCATCTCTAATTAATCAATGTATTTTTTGTAAATAAGTTAATAACCCAAATAAGTGTTTTTCAACCTGTTTGGAGCTGCAACACATATTTTTGGTTGTATTTAAAAAAAAAAATTTAGGTTAAAATAAAAATGTAATGAAACCGACATGTCTTTTTCAAGGTTTTTTGTGCCACAACACATATTTTAGGTTGTATATTTCAGGTGCCTTGAGTTTGCGACGCAGAGCCTGGATGATTGACGTATTTTCCCCGCTTCACGACAAACCAAACCTTGTAATTGAAGTTTGAATACAACGTTTATGCCACCACGCAGCCCTCCACTAAAACACAGCCTCTGCATTTCAGAAAAGTGAGAAGTGGTCTTCAAAAGCGACGCGGCGGTGACACGAGTGCTCAGGTTCAAGAACATCACATCAAATATTAGGAGAGAATTACGAGCGCTAAGAAAACAATTTTGCTAATGCAGAAGTGGGCCAAGGGGGGGTCAAGGAGATGATTTAAGTTATGTGTAAAAGATCAAAGCACGGGCGAGAACAAGTGCGTGATCAAATGTAACTGGAGCGTTAAAATACCAGAGCAGGTTTAGATAATTGTTCATCTTCGCTTGTCGTTAAGACTCTTTGGTTCAATTGTGAGGTCAATGCCGTTTAGAGATGAGAAGTGTACAGCTATAAACAAGAAAACGCAGTATTTCTACAACATTAGAGATTGTGATTGATGTTTTAATGTCCTGTGGCATTTACTTTTGAGATTTTTCGATTTGATTTGCAACGTATCTTGCAGTCCTGATTTGTACGTTTATCGTGAAGTCCTTTTTTCGTCCCACATTAGGTAAATTCATAGTATCAAGTGCTCAAAGTTTATCAAAAGTGGGAGGGCGCACTTTAGGCGTGGTGTTGGGATGGCGTCGGGAGGGCGTTGAGATGGTGTTGGGAGGGCGTTGGGAGGGCATTGGGCGTGGCTTTGGGAGGGCATTGGGCGTGGCATTGGGAGGGCATTGGGCGTGGTATTGAGAGGGCATTGGTATGGCATTGGAAGGGCATTGGGCGTGGCATTGGGAGGGCATTGGTATGGCATTGGGAGGGCATTGGGCGTGGTGTTGAGAGGGCATTGGTATGGCATTGGAAGGGCATTGGGCGTGGCATTGGGAGGGCATTGGTATGCGTTGGGAGGGCATTGGTATGGCATTGGAAGGGCATTGGGCGTGGTGTTGAGAGGGCATTGGTATGGCATTGGGAGGGCATTGGTATGGCGTTGGGAGGGCATTGGTATGGCATTGGGAGGGCATTGGGCGTGGTGTTGAGAGGGCATTGGTATGGCGTTGGGAGGGCATTGGTATGGCATTGGGAGGGCATTGGGCGTGGCTTTGGGAGGGCATTGGTATGGCATTGGGAGGGCATTGGGCGTGGTGTTGAGAGGGCATTGGTATGGCGTTGGGAGGGCATTGGTATGGCATTGGGAGGGCATTGGGCGTGGCTTTGGGAGGGCATTGGTATGGCATTGGGAGGGCATTGGGCGTGGTGTTGAGAGGGCATTGGTATGGCGTTGGGAGGGCATTGGTATGGCATTGAGAGGGCATTGGGCGTGGCGTTGGGAGGGCATTGGTATGGCATTGGGAGGGCATTGGGCGTGGCTTTGGGAGGGCATTGGTATGGCATTGGGCGTGGCTTTGGGAGGGCATTGGTATGGCGTTGGGAGGGGATTGGGCGTGGCATTGGGAGGGCTTTGGTATGGCGTTGGGAGGGCATTGGGCGTGGCATTGGGAGGGCTTTGGTATGGCGTTGGGAGGGCATTGGGCGTGGCGTTGGGAGGGCATTGGTATGGCGTTGGGAGGGCATTGGGCGTGGCATTGGGAGGGCTTTGGTATGGCGTTGGGAGGGCATTGGGCGTGGCGTTGGGAGGGCTTTAGTATGGCGTTGGGAGGGCATTGGGCGTGGCGTTGGGAGGGCATTGGTATGGCTTTTGGATGTGTATAGATGAAATGATTTGCTTACGTTTGTCTCGCTGATGGAGCAGCAGTATTTTGCCTATCCCTAAAACTGCTCCGTCACACTTCGTGCAAGTCCAGGAGTCAGCAAAGTCTCTTGTGAAACGTCGGGCCCTGATTGGCCGGTCACACATGAGGGGCTGCTGCTGCTGAAGGTGGTCTTTAGTATGTATCGCAGAGAAGCAGACCTGCTCCAAGCTCCAGAGAAGAAAGAGACGAGAGGACAGTGTGAGTGAGGGGGAGACAGGGGAGAGAGAGGAGAGAGGGAGAGAGAGGGGAGAGAGGGAGAGAGAGGAGAGAGGGAGAGAGAGGAGAGAGGGAGAGAGAGAGAGGGAGAGAGAGGGGAGAGAGGGAGAGAGGAGAGAGGAGAGAGGAGAGAGGAGAGAGGGAGGGAGAGGGAGAGAGGAGAGAATAGAGGGGAGAGAGGGAAGTACAGCAACGAGACCATTCAGAACAAGCAGAGACTTAGTCAAGAATTCAGATGAAAATAGTGTTTTCATAAATAAACAATTTAAAACTAAATGTTAAGGATAATAATGCATAATACTTGATTTTCAACACAAAATATAGTAGATTTACCGTAATATTATCGTCTGCTCTAGGACTGAAACCAGTTATTTAAATAATCACAACTGATTAACTAATTCCTGAAATAATCATAATTTAATACAGAATAATTGTTATCCATGCATGAACTCAACAACACAAGCCTTTTCTGGGAAATATGGCTCAATGACTCATGACAAAATTACAAATATTTACAAGAGAGACCTCGCCAAGGCAACAAGAAAAACAACAACAATTCTCAGGCACCGCATTTTTCACACTTTTCATGAATTAAAGTATTTTTATAAATCGTTCCAAGACCTCGGTGCTGATTAAGAAAAGGCCGTTTGGGAGAAGTGAAGGGAAGGAATTTTCCCCACAATTACTTTAAAAAATGTGTCAAATTGAAACGTACTGTATACTCCATCCTCAAGCTGCATGACTTAAAAAGAAAAACCTCATATCAAAAGAATATTCCGTCCAGTTCTTATATAGCTCGAGACCATTCTAAAAAAGGTCTATTTTACGCATTCATTTTTCGCAGTATCGATTCTTTTAGAGCCTCTGCTTTCGATGTCAGTTTCAGTATCTGGGCATAGATGAGGGTGTTGTGCCCGTGGGATCCGTCCAGAGTGTCTAATGTGCGTGAAGGGCCTGAGGCGGCAGAAAGACGGGGCCGTAAGAGTTTTAGAAAGCGCCAAACCGAAGCCACGGTCGACGGTTTCTCTCCTGACGTCAAGTTAGAAAAACATTGAAAAGCCACAGAAAAGACCTGGATAAAAAGGTAATCTTTGACTATTTCGACGGTAAAAACGCCAATATTCTCACTACGGTGGTCAAGTATTGGTTACGTTATGATGTTTGATATTGTGAAATGTGTAGTAGATCCTTCTTCTGTTCAGAGTTTACTTAAAAAAAAGCAGAAGCAGTAACATTTGAGGGGAAACTGGCATATTAAATGATAAACTAATACGAGAAGAGTCCCGTGCATTTATATGCATGTTTGCAGTGGTAAAAGCTAAAGCGTGAGTAGGTTTTACCCCATAAAAATGTTTTATTACCTAAATAATTGCGTTTTTTGCAATTTGTGCAGCCCTACATTATGTTACAAATTGCTGGTGCAAGAAGTGACAGCAATTTTTTATCGCAAAACTTCAACATTTCTACAAATTTTCATCGAGCGCTGCACGAATATCCAAGCCAATCAAAACATATGCTGCTACTGCTCCTCGTGATTTTAAAGTGCCCATGACAGGGTTTTCCGATTTTCCAATTTTGACTTTATTTGGTGTATTTATATCTGTTGTGCATATATATTATAGTTTTACACCAATCGAGCAGGTCTTTGTGGAGAAAATGTTGAAAAATCTGTAGAAAAAGACAGGAAGTGATATCACACCAAGGATTCATTCAAGTCAGTTCATGCAGAATTTACACAAAGAAACAGCTTTTTTGTGACTCTCTAAACATTAATTCAACAAAATAAAGTCAGTTTTATTTATATTTATTTGGCAAATTTAAGTGACATTAGATGAGTTTTTGCCCTGGTGTTTGCTGGGTAATTGCCAGGTGTGATGTCATCAATTACAAGCAGGAAGTGAAATCATAAACCTAAAAAATTTGCTATTCTGCAATGACATTTTTCAAAGTTTCAGAAAAATTCAAAATATGTTTATCTTAACTACATTCTAGCTCAATGACTCGTCCGACCTGTAGGGGGCACTTTAATGAACCATCATTTCACCACGAAAGTAACTGGAGAACCCAAAGCAAACACACGGAGAACAAACTCAGACACCACTTCGTCCAGGACTTAAACCCGTGACCTTCGTGCCAGAGAACCGACTTTAAATTTTGACCTCGACTTTTCCGCGGCTCCGGCTTTAATCAAACTCCGATCAGAAGCAAGAGTTAGGGGCCATTGCGTTCAATCTGCTACTCCCCAACGATAACTCAACGTGACTGACAAGCTCACGGCCACACGGGGCAGCGTTCCTACGGCGTTTCTACAGCGTTTCTACCGCCCGACCGCGTTGAGCGACGGGACGGCTTACTCAGCACTTCGGAAGAGGGGAGCGCGAAAGAGAGTGAGAGAGCGAGGTTCCCGGGAGGCCGAGGGAAGCGAGCGGGCGCAAATGAAAACCAATCGCTGTGACGATCGCGCGAACCAACGGGGAGAGCACACAACCGGCCCGAACGCGCTCGCAAAAAAGATGCAAAAATGTAATAAAAGCAGCAAACTCGGATCATGTTTGAAAAGAAAGAAAGAAAGAATAAATAGAGGTACATGAGGGACGGTTGGCTGCGGGTCCGTTCATGCGGCGCAGTGGAACGAAAAGGTCGACGGAACTTCAAAAAGGCAAAGAAAACACAAAAATAAAAAAAAACGACGGCGGTCAGAGAGGGTCACGCGGAGAAGAGCAAAAACACCGGCACAAAAAGCTCCGGGAAAGTGAGATTAGAGAGTCTGTGTTGGAATATTCGCATCTTTTTGGACACTTTGAAGTGACTCGTGAATGGAACGAGCCCCGGCGAGATCACGGCAGTCGGATAGTGGCAAAACGTATTTTGTGAGGAATATAAAAAAAGCGTGTTTTGTCGGGATGAGCAACACGACGAAAGGACGACTCGCGCTTTTTTCATTCATGTTGAGCGATCAGGAGACGCATCAAGCAAAGCAGACTTTTAAAGTGCTGTCAATCATGTGTTGACTCTTTTTCTCTCTGATTTACCCTCTCGAAGTACTACTACTACTACTACTACTACTACTACTACAACTAATACTACTACTACTACACTACTATGATACTACTACTATGATACTACAACTACTACTACTACTACACTACTACTACTACAACTACTACTGCTAATACTACTACCACAACTACTACTACTACTACTACTACTATGATTTTACAGCTACTATCATACAATAACGACTACTACTATTATGATACTACAACTACTACTACGACTATGATACTATAACCACTACTGCGATTATGATACTACAACTACTACTACGACTATGATACTATAACCACTACTGCGATTATGATACTACAACTACTACTACGACTATGATACTATAACCACTACTGCGATTATGATACTACAACTACTACTACGACTATGATACTATAACCACTACTGCGATTATGATACTACAACTGTTACCACTATGATACTACAACTACAACTCCTACAACTCCTACAACTATAATTACAACAACTACAACCATTCATTCATTCATTTTCTACCGCTTGTTGCAGTTGGGGCGCGGGTGACTGGAGCCTATCCCAGTGACTTTGGCCTTAGGCGGGGTACACCCTGGACAGTATTAATACTATTATTTTATATTTTGCTCTCATATTGTTGTTATAACCGAAAAAAGTTCCTAGTTGTTTGTGAATCTTGTTCTTATTCACTGACAATGGCAATAAACCATTTTCTGATTCTGGATCAATAAAAACACCCATAATTGAATAAATGCGAGACAGAAAAGCAATAACATGGAGCAGGTGCCGGACCTCGTAGAAGAAAAGTGACATCTTTAAGTCAGTACCATTTGCAAACGTCTTTCTAAATGACTTCTAAATCTTTCCGTCTCTTTCCTTCGTAGGTCCGTGCATTTACAAGGTGCTCTACTCCCTTTGCAGAACGGCGAAAGACATGCAGCATCTTGTGACATGTAAGCACGCACGTTCAAATTAAATTAAATAAAAATGCAGTTGATAGAACGACTTGAGTCGTTTATAAAGCTTCAAGGTCCAATGAGCGCCAGGCGAGCGCTCTGGTGGTCCGCAGAGGTGAGAGAGGGGGAGGAGTCAGTCAAGCCTCGTCAGGACAGAAATATCCCCCCTGGACCTCACAGCGCTCTGCAACTTACATGTACAGTAAAATAAGTCAAGGCCAGTGAGTCGAAGGGGCCCGGGGCCCGGGGCCGCTCTGCTTCTCTGCTTCTCTGCACACGACAGCGGGCATCGCTTATAGTACGACGACTCAGAGGGAGATGTCAAGATTATTAGGTTAATCTATAAGCGGGATGATCCAAGCCACAATATAATTGTTAATATATATAATATAATAATAGTTGTCAAATGTGATGATTTTAGAAGCAAGATTAAGACCTTTCTGCTCACCCTTTTCACATAATACAGATAATTGAGATGATTTAAATCATAATATAATTGTGAAGACTAAAAATATATAATTGTGATATTTTTAGAAGAAAATTGTCATGGTTTTTCAATTTAATTTATAGAAAAATTACGATTTTTGCACAAAAAATTGACTTTTTTAGTTGTGAAACGTGATGATTTCACAAGCAAGATTAAGTCCTTTCTGCTCAGCCTTTTCTCATAAAGCAGGTCACACATTGAGGAGCGTTAGGGAATGTTTGAGTTTTATTGTCATTTTGCTCCTGATATTAATAATCGCAAATAATTATTACACTAAAATTTTAAATTGTGACATCAATACTCACGTGCCACGATAAAGAAGATTATAAAACTACATTAATCTTTCTCGCTTGTAAAAGAGTACAACAGCTAAGCATTTTATTTGAAATAGTGTCACTTTTTAGGGAGTGTAAACATGTATCTGTCCACCGTAAATGACTAATGACTATTTTACACATTCATGGTAAAGGATATTATGCAAAACTGACTTTCAAGAGCTTTAAAGTTCAAATTTTTTTCAGTCAAAACTGTATTTGGAGCGATTCCTGCACGTTCGACTAATCTTTATTCTCCTGCAATCACGACCCTCTGAAAACACGCCCACGGCTCTGCAATCACTCACTTCGGCAATTGTTTATGATGATAATGATAATCCACCACTCCCTACCGTGAACTGTAGCTCCGGCAGCGCGGCGCATTGTTGTGGTAACGTTCAAGCGGCCAAAGATAATACTGAGTTAACTTCAAGAATAAGTCAAAGTAGTGCAAAAGTAGTAGTCCAAGAAAAGTAATTGGAAGGACAAAAGATTAAATCATGCTAACAGTGTGGTATTTTTAAAAGGGTACACACAAAAATGAGAAAAACTAAATCATATCTGAAGGAGCGATGCAAAAAAACGCAAATATTTTACCATTTCATATTAAATAAAGTTTTTTTTAATGTATTCTTATACTTATTCTGTCATGTTCTTTAGTTTATTTATTTTTAATATATAAAAAAAAAATGTTTTTTTTAAAAATATTTTTGGGAGGGTCTATTTTTTGTCTTTTTTTGGTCTTTTTTACGTCGTTTGCTTGTCTCACTAAAAATCAAAAATATAAATAAATAAATAAAGCTTTTGTAACCAAACCTGTACTGTTATTTCAATTAAATTATTACTCAAGCAGGAGAAAAAGTATTCAGTCCGAAAGCTCCTCAAAGAAGAACATGCAGCGTTAATAAAAAGTAATCTCACGTAAATGTACTAACTGCGTTTATGTTTACGGCGCTACACAGTAAAGGCGCAGGTGGCTGGTTTCTTGTATTAAAGCCGCACTGTGTAACTTTTCTGGTGACACGACAGAATAGAGGGTGCTCGTCTTCACAGAGATGGGATGACACTCAATCACAAGTGTTTTATTTGCTCGAAAAAACCTCAAAAAGAAACAAATCGGGTGCTTTTGTGTCCTTTTAGACCAATCCCATCAATCCCAATAGTTGTGCAACCTCAATTAAAGTTTGTCAATACTTCCTTCCTTTATAAATGGGTCTCTGTAGCGTTTACTTTTACTGCTTTTCACTGCACAAACTCACATTCTGTTTGTTTTGTTTCGTTTTGTTTTTCAAGCTTATTGTGTTTAATAAAAAAAAATAAAAAAAGCAACCCATTATCAGCGAGAAGAAAGAATGGACTTACGCCTTTACTGGGGCCTTTGAAAATAGGGCGGCATAAGTCAGCAGCAACTGGCCGCCTCATTAGGAGAAAAACGCCCATGTGCGCCAACAGCGACAACAAAACCTGCTCGAATGCCGCCCGAAGACGCCAAACGGCCTTTGGTGCGACCGAGGACGCAATTCCCCTTCAGATGCGGGTTTCAAAGCAAAAAACCTGGGGAGGGGGAGGCATTTTGTATCAGGGCGGATACAAGGAAGGAAAATATGTCGCTTATTGATGACATCATAGAGGGATTCTGTTTTAGAACTTCCTGTCATTTTCAACTTTGTACTGATTTTTCTTCACAAACTGCCACTCGACGGACGCAAAACCACAATAAATATTCACCACACGGACTGTCCCACCAAACAAAGTAATAAGTAGAAAAACGTTAAAACCCGTCATATGCACTTTAAAGATTAAGTATCGCCAATTGGGGCTGAAATAGTGTGTTTAGGGCGTCAAAAGGGTTCAAAATCCCTGTACGTCTTGTATCGTTGAAGCGTATTGATTTTTGTCGCAGTTGGGGGCGACTCCAGAGTTGTTCAGCCCCAAAGTCGGTATACTCTTGTGTCCTTGGGCAAGACGTTCAACCCATAATGCACATGTGGCCCAATGAATCAGATTTGCAGCCTTGCTACAGTTAGTCTGGGCCGCTGTGATGACAGAAACAGTTTACCATCATCGGGTTGTTAAAAAATAATTCTTCAAAGCTTTAATTATGGACCAGGTTTGTAAAGATGGGCAGTAGAGGACATAAACACAAACAAAAGAAGTAACCCATTATGAGCGAGAAGAAAGAATCGACTTGCGCCTTTTCTGGGGCCTTTGCAAATACGGCGGCATAGGTCAGCAGCAACTGGCCGCCTCATTAGGTAAAAAACGCCCATGTGCGCCAACAGCAACAACAACACCTGCTTAAACGCCGCCCGAAGACGCCAAACGGCCTTTGGTGCGACCGGGGATGCAATTGGAGGACGCAATTCCCCTTCAAACGCGGGATTCAAAGCAAAAAACCTGGCAAGGGGGAGAGAGACATTTTGTATCGGGGCGGCCGTGTATCGTAGCAACCTGGATGGATGCAAATGGACTCTTTGTGAAGGGACCTTGAAAGGAAGCGGGGAGGAAAAGCGAGATGAGAAAGAGCGACGGGAGAGAGGGCGAGAAGTGCTGGGGGAGTCGACGGGCTAATGACTCTGTTGCATTGATGATTAGAGGTGACTGGAAAGGAGACGAGAAGCACTTCATCCCTCAAGAGGCCGGTCCAGACATCTCATTTCTGAAGGTCTGTGGTGGTCGGGGACTTCGATCAGAGCCGCGGAGACGAGGAGGAGACCCGCGCTTTAGTACCGGGGTTTATTAGATTTGAATGAGAGTCCGCGCCTGGGTAACACATTCAGAAATGTAAGGTTTGAGGTAAAATCTTTGGAAGCTGCTGTGATGTAACACCTTTCGCTGGCGCTGTATAAGACTTGGTTTAAGCTGCGTACGTTTGCTTCAAGAGATGCTCTTGAAGCAAACGTGCGGTTATGGTTGTTGGTTGTGAGACGAAGCATCACGATTTTACAATTATTCACAATTGTTGGCCGAGTTTGGCTCGACGACAACGTGAGATCTTTAATTCTCGCTTTCATTCACAGAAATATCATATCTTTTACCTCCAATCCAACTTTCTGAACTGAAAAGTGACTAAAGAGAGAAAAAAACACTTCAGTTTTTGAATTGTGAACTGAATAATGACGCTTAACCTGAAGACTAGTGACGGGCCAATCGATATCAAACATTGATATCTCGATACTGACATAGATATTTTTTTTTTATATTGTGATATTGCCCATCACTACTGACTAATCTTTTAAACTATATATAACACTGTCCCTATAGAGAGGATAGAGAGATGACACAAATGTATGCACACGTTTAATTTAATCGTTATTGTCGCTCGTGGTTTTCGATTATCGGTTACGGCGGACTCAAAGTGCGTCGTTATCCCGAATCTTAGGTCCCAGTTCATGGTGGGAAACAAAAGGGCCCGACAAACACCTGGCAGTCACTTTTAATACTTTGAGTGTCCATTTATCGAGGCTTTTGTACCTGCACCAACAGGTCGTTTTGTCTGCTAAGCGCTGCATCAACAGGTCGTTTTGTCTGCTAAGCGCTGCATTGGCTCCGTGCGGTAATGATAGTGTGCTGCGGAAACAGTCCATAAGTATGTTTTCCCCAAATCCCCTTTTTTGATTATGTTGTATACTTCAGGAAAGCAAAGCGAAGAGGAAAGTGAATTGGCGCTACACGGCGGGATGTCTTTTCCTGTCGCTTCCCAATTCTCGGATAAACCGCAAAATTCACAGCTTTGGTTTCATGATTATTTATTAACGCCGGGGCCTGGGGTAATATTACAAGTTTAATTCACAGATTACATCAGAGTGTGAGCGCAAGGCCAGACACTACAAAGAAGGTAAAGAATACAGACGATTGCTGTAAACAATGTTAAAAGAAAAGTCTGGTTTATCAAATTTGAGACAGAGGCAACATTTTTTGTACATATCCGTTGTTTATAATGTTACTTCCTGGTTGGAAATGAGCAACAGATGTGACACATGTAATTGCACAACTGTTACCTAGCAACCATACTTTAAACAGGGGCCAACATTCATATCAGTTACACAATAGTTATGAATTGACAAGTAATACTACCTGATAATTTAGTGTTTAAACAGTTCCAAAATGTAAAAACAAAAAAGTGTCCCTGCATTTTTGACAAAATGTCGCTTATTGATGACATCACAGAGGGATTCTGTTTTAGAACTCACTGTCATTTTCAACTTTTTACGTTACGATTTTTCGTCACAAACTTCCACTCGACGGATGCAAAACCACAATAAATATCCACCAAAC
The DNA here is from genome assembly GCF_026437365.1 of Eucyclogobius newberryi. Lineage (NCBI taxonomy): Eukaryota > Metazoa > Chordata > Actinopteri > Gobiiformes > Gobiidae > Eucyclogobius > Eucyclogobius newberryi. The sequence continues at coordinate 20,748,705 of NW_027315757.1, forward strand.
AAAGTAATAATTAGAAAAACTTTAGAACCCGTCATATTTAGTAGCAAGTATTGCCAATTTGGGCTGAAATAGTGCGTTTGAGGCCTCAAAAATGGCTCAAAATCCCTGTACATCTTGTATCGTTGAAGCGTTTTGATTTTTGTCGCTGTTGGGGGCGGCTCCAGAGTTGTTCGGCCCCAAAGTTGTCAGTTTGATCAGACCAAAGTATACTCTTGTGTCCTTGGGCAAGACATTCAACCCTTGATGCACATGTGGCCCAATGAAGCCGTACTTCCGTCAGTCTGGGCCGCTGTGGCGACAGAAACAGTTTACCAATTCTTCAAAGCTTTAATTATGTACCAGGTTAGTAAAGATGGGCAGTAGAGGACATAAACACAAAAAAAGATGCGTCTGGGTCATTAAAGTAGATTTTTACTGTTGGCTACGAGCAATGAACGGAGCAGTTTTGCATTTTCGACATTCAAGCCAGAGTGCGTCTCGCGCCATCAAACAAAGATCGGCGACAACGATGAAAGGTGGAATCCAGTGCCATTTCTCCGCGGGATCTCGATCATGAAAGCCGACCCGAGCGTTAACTTCGGCGACTCTCTTTTGTCGTCAGCTCCGGTCCGTCCCGTCTTTTAAGCCCTTTGATCGGTCGACGCGCGTGGAGGTATTAACTCCGGCGATGGTCGTCTCAGTCTTCCTCCTGCAGGCGACGCACGGCGGGGGGTGGTGGGATTGTGATCGATACGCTGCGTGTGAAGACCGAGCACGCCGAGGTTAATGGCCAGTTAACCCCGATTGCGCCGAGATACCTTTGAAAAACAGACGCCGCCGGCTCCACTCAGCTTCATCTTTGGAGGAGCGGACGGTACAGCGCGCATCAAAAACGGTTCGTCAGAAGTAACTCGACAGGACGGTATTACAAGAGTGTGTCATCGCCGTGTGTCACTTCGGATCTAACTTATGCGTTAGCTTGTTTAAACGGGCTGGGATTAGGCCTCATGTCGATCAATTTTCGATTGAATTTGATTTTTCTTTTCAAACGCATACAATGGCTTTCAATATTTATTCGCTGAACATTGGCAAAACAGACTTTTAACGTTTGCCATTTAATGCAAACAAATCAGGGGCGTATCCAGACTTTTTTCAGAATCAGAATCAGAAAACGTTACAACATAGAACAATGAACAAAAATAGAACAACATATATAAAATCAAAAAGGGGATGCATTAAAGAAAAACAATTTGAATGTATTGTGGGATAAAAAATTTAAATAGGCTCAACTATGTACTGGGGTGACCCAAGGGTGGCTCCAGGGCCAAGTCTTTAATCACTTTGGAGATTTAACCTTTACATTTAATTTGTTTAATGAATACATTTTTATTCTAATCATTTAAAATATTGATTTCTGTTTACTCTTTTTTTTTTTTTTTATATATTAAAAGTAAAATTAGACTGTGCGGGGTCACTCCCTAGAAACAGAAACGGAAAGAGAAAAAAAAGTCTGACAACATGCTTTTTCTGGCAGACGACGCTAATTCTGAAGCTAATTCACTGTAAAATGTTAACATTATATTGTCAAAACTGATAGATGCCAGTGAAATGGAAAAACAGAGAAAAAACTGTTTAAAACTAGTTAAAAAGCCTTTAATTGTCCATGGCAAAAGTAAAAATAAAAGAAAAAAGAAATACTGTAGCATATTTTCAAATGGACCTGGATCTTTGCACGGTGAGTTTTTGTAATTCGACAATCAACATTAAACAGAGAAGAAACGACGGGATAATGACTGTTGACGATGGATTTTAACGAGGCTAATGAAGAAGCCGGAGCTGCCAGGACTCGGCTCTTTGTTTCCTTGCACGTTTTCAACACTCTTTGAAGAGGTTTTTGCCAACTTCAAAACCACCGCTGTCACTCCTCTGGGACGAACGCCACACAACAATGAACTCAGCAGAAAATACTGTTTAAACATTCCAAATTCCATCAGCTGCTTTACATTGAGTGATAATTTTGGAGTCATTTGCAGCATAAAACAGCCAAGATTATATTTGTATTATTCCCAGACTCCTCTTTTCTCCTTTAGAGACTTTTCATTAAAATGTTCATTGTCAGAAGCGGCTCTGTCCCGTGTAATGAAAGGAAAAGAACCGCTAATATTAAACTTCCGGCTCGGGATTCCAAAGTGGATCATGGGGAGTTTTCAATATGTGTTTTATCTGATACGACATTCTTACTTTATGCAAAACGTGTCATGCAGGTTATTGTAAATTTAAGTGGTCATTCCTTTCAGAGGGTCGGTGGCGATATTGACCAAAACGAACGTCTCGATATGTCAATGCGGTATTTAAACGTGTCTGTCAACAGCCGAATGTGAAATGTTTGTCAAATCAATCACAAGAGTTCACACTTTTCACAACAAAGCTTTTTTTTTTTTTTTAAATCGTCTCTTTTTGAATCTTTTTTTTTTTTTTTACTATTAACGATAAACTCGACATTAAAATTTTATTGTATCGTCAAAACATAATTCACACTAGAACCATATACTAAACTAAATGTTCTGTTTGTATTGGAAATAAAACCAAGAAACGAGCCCGGTTTATTTGTAAAAATGGGTGAAAGTCAGAAATAATACACTAGTTTGTAAAACGTTGAGAAAAGCAAACCTCAGATTGACTTGAGAATGATGGATTAGATTTAATTACTATCGGACTTATATTGTTTATTTAATTTATTTTGTATACAGTATATTGTTAATTTAAAATTTGCTCTTAAAGGTGATTTATTTTTTGTGCCATTTGCTTGTCTCCATGGAGAGTCACTGCTTCGCTTTGAATGTTCCACAGTGCTGCTTTAAACATAGCTATAGTTTAATTGTGTTTTTGTTGTTAAAAATACCTTGAAAAACTTGCATTCTTATTGTGAACGGGCTCGCCCCTCCACAGATCTGATTCACAGAGTCTCATTAATAAACCTTTACGTATTCCTGACTAAACGTGTGCACAAACTTTCAGAAACCATCAAACTTTCTCACTTCTCTGAGGAATAGGGATGTCAAGATGATAATCGTGATTATTTAGGTCACGATATAATCATACAAACTAAAAATGAATCATCTTTACGATTTTAGAAGCAAGAATAATTCATTTCAGTTCAATTTATATTTAAAAAAAAGCCAACTTAAATGCAAAAAGCTTTCATGTGCAGCCGTTTATGTTCACTTATTTTATCGTTCAGAAAGATGGATTTTATAAAGCTGCTCACATGATATTATGGTTACGATCTATTAGACAATGAGAATAAGAGAGAAATATAGCCGCAAGCGGCAATGATCGGCCCTCGCTACGCCGCCGCCACGCCGCAAGAGGAGGGGGCGCTAACGCGCCCCAATTGTCCTTTTATTACGCCTACTGCTGAATCTGTGACGCTGTCACATCTTCTCCCCTTTGTTTTACCATCAAAAAGCAATTTTATTTTGAATTCTTGGCAAAATGTGCGGCTTTGCCGCACAGACACCGTGACTCTTTGAATAAAAATGTGGATAACTTTTGATGGTCCACCCCTGAAGATGAGTCTCACCAAATTTCAGGTTAATAGGGCCGACGCCCTAAGAGGAATTTGTGAAAGTCTAAAGTGTAAACATGTTCTGGCGATTTCCCCATTGGAATAACATGGAAGGTTTCGGTCAACAATTATGACATGGGTCTCATTGACTTTTTTGATGGGGATGCTAAAATTGAGTTGTGTGTCAAATTTCATATAATTTCGCAAAACTAAACATTTAACCTCCATATAAAATCTGTAGGGGGCGCTGTGGCGCCAAATGAATTTATTTCACTTCAAGTAGGTTTAGGGCAAAGAGTTTAACAACTGATTCTAATTTGACGCAATTCGGACTTTACCTGCGCAAACGGCAGAAATTTTAAATATGGGAGATTTCTGAAATTCTAGCTACAGTTTGCGGCTTCGCCGCACAGAGACCGTGAGAGGTATCAATGTAATTTGGATAACTTTTGATGTCCCACTCCTCAGTAGCATTTTCACCCAATTTCAGCTTTTTAGGGCCAACGCCCTGGGAGGAGTTCGTAAAAGTACGACGTTTGGAAAAACTCCGAAGTCATGTTTAGCCATTTTTGAAGCAATATGGCCGACATTTGGTTGGGCGGACGGCGTTGCCGTAATAATATTTTTTACTTCTCTTGTCACCTACTACCTCTGCGCCAAATTTCATGATTCTACGATCAGATTTTTTTTGGGTCATTTCCCATCTCTCAATGCATTTTTGGTACATTTGGGGGCGCTGACGCGCCAATTTTTTTTATTTTAGAAAAGGGAAATAGCCAGAATGTAGAGAGGCACGATTTTTAGAGGTGTGTAAATTTTTGTGACTTTTCGTCAATGTTTACTGGGTGAAAAATAGGGGGGTTGGTCCCGAGAAGAAAGAAAGAAGAAAGAATATTAAAGCCGCAAGCGGCATCCAACGGCCCTCGCAGGCCGCCGGCCTTCCGACTCTGCGCTTTCGACTTGATAAAGATGGCGCCCTTATTGTGTTGAATTAAAAAAGAACTTGACAGACGGCGACACATTGGACATGGCCAATCCAGTGCAAATCAACACAAGTGTCAGTCAAATTTGCTGCGCCGCCGCACAGAGACCGTAGCACTTGGAATAAAAATATGGATAACTTTTGCTGCCCCGCTTGTGTAGATGATATTTCCCAAAGTAAAGCTTGATCGAGCTATTGCCCAGGGAGGAGTTTGTTAAAGTGTGAAGCGTAAATGTGAACATTTCAAGGATTTGGCGGTTTTCCCATTTGTGACAGTATATTTGCAGCTCCACGGCACAAAGACCGTACCACTTAAAATCAAAATATGACTAACTTTTGATGCCCCGCTTGTGTAGATGATTCTCCCCAAATATGAGCTTGATCGAGCTATTGCCCTAGGAGGAGTTCGTTAAAGTGTGAAGCGTAAAAATGTGGTCATTTTAGAGATTTCGCTGTTTTCCCATTTCTGACATAAATTTGCGGGTCCGCCACACAGAGACCGTAGCACTTAGAATCAAAATATGGACAAGTTTTGATGCCTCGCTTGTGTAGATGATATTCTCCAAATATGAACTTGATCGGACAATCGCACTAGGAGGAGTTCATTAAAGTGTGAAGCGTAAAAATGTGGTGATTTGAGCGATTCTGCGATTTTCTCATAAGGATAACATGGGATATTTCTGTCATCGCTACGGTTACGCCGTACAAAATATGACTTTGGCTCTCATACTTTTATGATCAGGATGGCAAATTAGAATTTTGTTCAAAATATCATGTCATTTGGAAAAACTCTATTGTTTATAGGCCACTCTGAAGGCCAAATAGTCAGAATTCTGGGAAACGTTTGCGGCTCCGTCGCACAGAGACCGTAAAAGTTATCCTTAAAATTTGGATAACTTTAGATGCACCACTTGTCTAGAGGACGTACAGCGATTTAGAGGTTGGTGGGCAAAACGCACTAGGAGGACTTCGTTAAAGTGTAAAACATAAAAATGTGGTAATTTGAGAGATTTTGTGGTTTTCCTATAGGGATAACATGGGAGGTTTCTGTCATCGCTACGACTACGCCGTAAAAATTTAGGCATTTTTGTGATTGGCTTTTGTGATCGGGACGGCAAAATAGAATTTTGGGTAAAGTTTAGACAATTTTGGTAAAACAAATTTTTGACCTTCAATGTTAATTTAAAGGTCACTCTGTAGGGGGCGCTATCGCGGCCATTTCAATTTTGTCAGCCTAAACTGGTCCAAACTAGAAAGTTTAACAACTGATTCAAATTTGGTCCTAATCGGACTGGTTTTGATCAAATGGGAGCAATTTTTAGATCTGCAATATTCCAAAATAAGTTGTCCAACTTTGCGGCTGCGCCGCACACAGACCGTAAAAGGTATCTCAAAAAATTGGATAACTTTAGATGCCCCACTTGTCCAGAGGACGTACGCCGATTTTGAAGTTGGTGGGCAAAACGCCCTAGGAGGAGTTCGTCAAAGTTTGACGTGAACAAAATGGCTAACACAGCGTGTTTTCATTTTCAAAGGAAGATGGCGGCCATAGGGTAAGTCTGGGGGCGTGGCTACAATGATTTTTTTTGTTTGTCCTCACGAGAGGAATGCGTGTTCCGAATTTCGTAGCTTTACGCCAAAGTTGACCTCGGGGCGTCTCCCATAGGCGCAATGTATTTTGACTTTTGTCGGTGGCGCTGTCGCGCCATTTTTTAACGAAAAAAAAAATGAAAAAATCAAATTTTTCGCCGATTCTGAATTTTGGGCAAAGTTTGGTGAGTTTTTGAGCATGTTCAGGGGGTCAAATTAGAGCTCAAAAAGCAGAAGAACAAGAAAAATAAAAATAAAAATAAATATAGCCGCAAGCGGCAATGATCGGCCCTCGCCACGCCGCCGCCACACCGCCGCCACGCCGCAAGAGGAGGGGGCGCTAACGCGCCCCAATTGTCCTTTTATTACGCCTACTGCTGAATCTGTGACGCTGTCACATCTTCTCCCCTTTGTTTTACCATCAAAAAGCAATTTTATTTTGAATTCTTGGCAAAATGTGCGGCTTTGCCGCACAGACACCGTGACTCTTTGAATGAAAATGTGGATAACTTTTGATGGTCCACCCCTGAAAATGAGTCTCACCAAATTTCAGGTTAATAGGGCTGACGCCCTGGGAGGAGTTTGTGAAAGTCTAAAGTGTAAACATGTTCTGGCGATTTCCCCATTGGAATAACATGAAAGGTTTCGGTCATCGTTACGGCAACGCCATAACAATTATGACATGGGTCTCATTGACTTTTTTGATGGGGATGCTAAAATTGAGTTGTGTGTCAAATTTCATATAATTTCGCAAAACTAAACATTTAACCTCCATATAAAATCTGTAGGGGGCGCTGTGGCGCCAAATGAATTTATTTCACTTCAAGTAGGTTTAGGGCAAAGAGTTTAACAACTGATTCTAATTTGACGCAATTCGGACTTTATCTGCGCAAACGGCAGAAATTTTAAATATGGGAGATTTCTGAAATTCTAGCTACAGTTTGCGGCTTCGCCGCACAGAGACCGTGAGAGGTATCAATGTAATTTGGATAACTTTTGATGTCCCACTCCTCAGTAGCATTTTCACCAAATTTCAGCTTTTTAGGGCCAACGCCCTGGGAGGAGTTCGTAAAAGTACGACGTTTGGAAAAACTCCGAAGTCATGTTTAGCCATTTTTGAAGCAATATGGCCGACATTTGGTTGGGCGGACGGCGTTGCCGTAATAATATTTTTTACTTCTCTTGTCACCATCTACCTCTGCGCCAGATTTCATGATTCTACGATCAGATTTTTTTTGGGTCATTTCCCATATCTCAATGCATTTTTGGTACATTTGGGGGCGCTGACGCGCCAATTTTTTTATTTTAGAAAAGGGAAATAGCCAGAATGTAGAGAGGCACGATTTTTAGAGGTGTGCAATTTTTTGTGACTTTTCGTCAATGTTCACTGGGTGAAAAATAGGGGGGTTGGTCCAGAGAAGAAGAAGAAAGAATAATATTCCGATGCGAAAACAATGTTTCCCATTTTTCAAATATCATAAACTATACATTTTCAGAAAGCGCTCGCGCTTTCCTACCTCATGGTGTGGGTCCCTGGTCACTGACGGGTACTTTCGTTAATTTTGAGTGGGCTCCGCCCACTTTGTGTTTTTGGCCCTCTATACAGTAATAATGTTCAATTTTTGCATTTACATGCTTATATGCACGGAACATGCAAGAGATGGGGAACGTATTCGTGAGCTCCTTAGCGCAAATGAGTGCTTTATATGGGGATGACGACCGCTTCGCGCTTCGCGGTCGTCATCTCAATGTAAAGTGCTCGTTTAGTGCGCACTTTTGCATGGGCTTCGCCCGTTTACAACGGTAATGTTCCATTTTCCTACTACTAATTAGTATGCACGGGGCGTGCATGAGTGAAGGAGTGCGTTAGTGAGTGTTTGGAAGTGGGCGAGCGCTTCGCGCTCGATTTCGTGCACACTACGTGCGCACTTTCGCAGCCGTGCTTCGCACAGCCTTACGAGATTAATAGGCCTCTCGCCAGCTTGTGGCGCTCGGGCCTAATAATATTTTTAGCAAAAACAATATAGCCGTTTCCACTATAACAACAAATTATACATCGTTTGAAAGCTCTAAGCCTTCCCCATGCCGCCATGGGGTGGAATCATCATTACGAGCGCTTACGCGCTCGTCACTCCCCATTCCGTCGGGATGCCCCGCCCACTCCCCATAGACTTCCATTGATTTGAGCAGATACAAGCATGGCCCATGCCTGCGGCATGGATTCTCGCGTACAGGACGATGCCAGGAGGGTTTTTGGAGGAATGCAGCGCTTCGCGCTGCTGTTGTCAACAATTATTTCTGTCATAGCAGGAGTAAGTATGCATGATCCATGCCTTCGGCATGGGCTAGTTCACTGTACTTGCCAGGGGCGACGGGGCCAGGAGGGTTTTTGGAGGAATGCAGCGCTTCGCGCTGCTGTTGTCAACAATTAGTGAATGGGCTACGCCCATTCACTAATTGTTGACTATTTCTGTCATAGCAGGAGTAAGTATGCATGATCCATGCCTTCGGCATGGGCTAGTTCACTGTACTTGCCAGGGGCGACGGGGTACCAAACATGCGGGCTGCGCCCGCATGTTTGGTCAGACAGTTGCAATGCTGCCGGGAGCAATAGGCCCTCCGCCCTGCTGGGGCTCGGGCCTAAATATTCCGATGCGAAAACAATGTTTCCCATTTTTCAAATATCATAAACTATACATTTTCGGAAAGCGCGAGCGCTTTCCTACCTCATGGTGTGGGTCCCTGGTCACTGACGGGTACTTTCGTTAATTTTGAGTGGGCTCTGCCCACTTTGTGTTTTTGGCCCTCTATACAGTAATAATGTTCATTTTTTGCATTACATGCTTATATGCACGGAACATGCAAGAGATGGGGAACGTATTCGTGAGCTACTTAGGGCAAATGAGTGCTTTATATGGGGATGACGACCGCTTCGCGGTCGTCATCTCAATGTAAAGTGCTCGTTTAGGGCGTACTTTTGCACGGGCTTCGCCCGTTTACAACGGTAATGTTCCATTTTCCTACTACTAATTAGTATGCACGGGGCGTGCATGAGTGGAGGAGTGCGTTAGTGAGTGTTTGGAAGTGGGCAAGCGCTTCGCGCTCGATTTCGTGCGCACTACGTGCGCACTTTCGCAGCCGTGCTTCGCACGGCCTCACGAGATTAATAGGCCTCTCGCCAGCTTGTGGCGCTCGGGCCTAATTAAAAGCACCAACATCTCCGTGACAACATTGCGGACGTTTGCGCACCTTTAAGTTGTTCTTATTCCAAGCAATATTATCCGCAGTAGTAAAATATCCCCTTGGCTGATAAACGACAGAAAGAATTTACATTTTCATCTTTGCACAAATTTAATTCCCCTTTATTTACGTTGCAGGATTTTACCATTTCTAATCTTGTAAAAATCTCTGTGTAACTAAACTTTCCTGCAGCTCACGTCTCTCTCCTCCGCGGACCCACTGCGACGTATTCGAGACATACTGCTCTCCGGGTGCCGTCTATCTCCTGGTGCGCTCTCTTTCTGCCCCGCCCCCCCCCGAGGGAGACCACCCCAGGAGCACTTCCACTTCCACAAAAGCAGCGGCGTGCTTTGTGTCTTATAAATAACGCCGTGTATAAACGATGAGGCGTGTGGAGCGACGCGGAGGGGGCGGCGGTTGGCCAGCGTCGGACACTTCGGTTTCCATCCCTTTACGCCTGAATACTCGATGTTTCGATGGTTTTTAGCTCACGGTGGTGCGAGTTCAGGCCCACAGGGAGCAGTTCATGTGATGTGAAAGTATATCGGGTACGGAAAAACCTGAAATGTGAAAGATGAGTCTGACCCAGGACTAGGTAATGAGCCAAAAACCTGAATCAAAACTAAACTGCAGATAACTTTACCTCAAATTCAAACCATTCAAATTTTTTATTTTACGTCTTTATTGCCGTGTTCTGGTTGCACGTTCCCATGGGTTTGCTTTTATTTGGTTTTACTGTACGGTTTTATTGTTTTGGGACTAGGAAAGTCAAATCGCTTTTTGTTGTTTTGTGCAAAACTTTGGAAACGGACTTTGTTTATAAAATGTGCTATTTACTGTCTTTTCGGTCGCCCCAGCCAAAAATGCATAATAGAGAAGAAAAAAACATATATTGGAGTATGAAATAAGGTTACAAGTGTGAAAATAACAAATAATATCACGTCTATAAGTATGAATATAAGTATAAGTCGCACCCCGATCAAAACTATGAAAAATGGAAAATACGGTAAATAAAAATTGACTTGGATTTAAATCTGGTTCAACATCCTACACCACCAGAACTAAACCAGACCAACTGCTAACGATAGATAGACAGAAACTTTATTAATCCTGGTGGATATTTCACAGTGGCCAGCTCGACAACAATCATCTTTAACTAAATAACTACAGCTCCCAAAAATAGACACATAATTATCAGTACAATTGTCCGACATTGTCCATGATCGCCCTAAATCTGGACGGTGTTCTCTGTTCCTCAACCTTTCATGATCTCATTCTCGTCGATGTTTTTTCTTTACCGCAGCAGACGGCAGCAGCGCTCGCTCCGACCGTCTGACAGAACGCGTTCAGGAGCTTTGTGCAGACGCTAAAAGCGCTCAGCCGTCGCGGAAATTACATCCTGGTCCGACTTTTCTTGTGGAGCAAAGGTGGCGTTTTCACTCTGGTCCAGTTCGTTCAAGTCTAAGTTAAAGAACCAACCTCATTTAAAAAAACTTAAAAAACACAAACTTTCCTCCAACTCATAAGTGAGAATCTGCTCTTTGTGCCTCGTCTCTTGAATCCCCCGCAAGGCACGGTTCAGGGTTTGTGGGACCGGACCACACATTTATCAAACGTGGAGAGAATTTTGTGCGCAGACGTACTTCATCAATGAAAACTGACCTTTGAACCCATGAATACCAGGTCCAAACAAGGACTAAAGCAATCTTTGGACATATTTCAAGTCCAAAGAGTTATGAATGAGAACGTTGCACATCCATTTCAAGGCGGTGGGTGCGTAGGAGGAGCGGGAGCAGCCCAAAGAAGGCCTAGTGCGGTGTGCGGGAATCTTTTATGTTCACATCCAAAGGGGGAGAAATACTCTGCAAGATGAAAAAGTATGTACAATGTCATCGGATATTGCTTCGAAGGTATGAACGAGACATAAAAGCTGCAATACATTTTCAAGTTTCAGAAAGCAAGATCTAAAGCCAAAAGTCTGAATTCAACAATGACATTTTTGAAATGCAATTAAACTCTGAAATTAAATGTTTGGGTGACCATTGTAACACCAATGTAACAAAAGTGATCAAATCTGCTAAACGCCCCGAACGCCAAGCAGTGAAACGACCTGAAACGAAGCCCAAGTCACCCGAGGGGGTCTAATCCTGTACATGTTTACCCCGTTACAACTTCACATACCGAGGCTAACGCCATTGTCCCCCTTCTATACAACACTGTGTCTGTCTGCTTGTGTTCATGTGCGTCGGCATGCGTGCGTTCATCGCGTTAGTGTATGGGAATTCAAACAGCTTTGCCCCTTTGACCCGCGCTATTGTTGCTCAGCTGACCAGAGGGGCAGCAGGGGCACTAGGAGGGGGGTCCCGGGGGGTCTGGGGAGAGGGGGGCAGGGGAGTTTCAATGGGACGGGATGGTTCAGCAGCTGCCACTAACCCTGGTGCAAATAGACTCAAGACATTCAAGGAGTCTGTGGATACAGAGCAGTGTTTGTGGGTCCAACAGCTTGTGCTAAGCTAAAACTCTTGAGAAGTTTGTGTGTTTTGGTTAATTCTGCAGATATTGTTGGTTTGGAGAGCGCCAAGAGCAGGTTTAGCTTTGATTTAGGTCTGGATTAAGCCAGCATCAACCTTGGACCTGGTTTAGTCGTTTTTTAGATCTGTCTTAATCCAGTTAAGGTTTATGTAGGTCAGTTGGTCCTGGTTCAATCCTTGTTAATTAAGTAGAGATTAAGGGCGAGTTCACACTTGTTATTGATCTTGTTCTAGTCCTGATGTAGGTTTGGTTTGGTCCTCTTCTGGTCTTTGTTTAGTTCTAGTAATTCCATGTTTGGTTTCCAGTTTAGTCCTGGTTTCGTCCCAGTTTTGATGTGGTGAATGTGCAAGAGTGAACGCACCCAAACTCTTGGTTTAGGTTTAGTCCAGTTGTAGAACTGGTAAATTCTTCCTGGTTCAATTCCAATTTAGATTTGAGAAAGTAACTTGGTTTGGACACAATTGAAAAATGTTCAGTCATGGTTTAAATCATTTTAATTTGAGCTTTGATTTATTAAAACGTTTCAATCTATGTCCTGACACAGACCTGGTTCAGTACTGACATAGACCTGGTTTAGTCCTGACATAGACCTGGTTTAGTCCTGACATAGACCTGGTTTAGTCCTGACACAGACCTGGTTTAGTCCTGACATAGACCTGGTTTAGTCCTGACATAGACCTGGTTTAGTCCTGACACAGACCTGGTTTAGTCCTGACATAGACCTGGTTTAGTCCTGACATAGACCTGGTTTAGTCCTGACACAGACCTGGTTTAGTCCTGACATAGACCTGGTTTAGTCCTGACATAGACCTGGTTTAGTCCTGACATAGACCTGGTTTAGTCCTGACATAGACCTGGTTTAGTCCTGACATAGACCTGGTTCAGTCCTGACATAGACCTGGTTTAGTCCTGACATAGACCTGGTTCAGTCCTGATATAGACCTGGTTTAGTCCTGACATAGACCTGGTTTAGTCCTGACATAGACCTGGTTTAGTCCTGACATAGACCTGGTTTAGTCCTGACATAGACCTGGTTCAGTCCTGACATAGACCTGGTTTAGTTCTGACATAGACCTGGTTCAGTCCTGATATAGACCTGGTTTAGTCCTGACATAGACCTGGTTTAGTCCTGACATAGACCTGGTTCAGTCCTGACATAGACCTGGTTTAGTCCTGACATAGACCTGGTTCAGTCCTGATATAGACCTGGTTTAGTCCTGACATAGACCTGGTTTAGTCCTGACATAGACCTGGTTCAGTCCTGACATAGACCTGGTTCAGTCCTGACATAGACCTGGTTTAGTCCTGACATAGACCTGGTTTAGTCCTGACATAGACCTGGTTTAGTCCTGACATAGACCTGGTTCAGTCCTGACATAGACCTGGTTTAGTCCTGACATAGACCTGGTTTAGTCCTGACATAGACCTGGTTCAGTCCTGACATAGACCTGGTTCAGTCCTGACATAAACCTGGTTTAGTCCTGACATAGACCTGGTTTAGTCCTGACATAGACCTGGTTTAGTCCTGACATAGACCTGGTTCCAGATTAAACCCTGTTTTGCTTCACCCTTGAACAAACATCACATTCAAGTTTTGACTAAATAAGGACTAAACCTGGAACTAAACATGGACAAGGCCAGGACTAAACCAGGACCAAATCAGTGTTGAACTGAGCTCAAACCAGAGCCAAACAAGTGTGAACACACCCAGAGTCATAGTTTAATCCTAGTTTAGACCTTGTTTATTCCAGGTTTAACCCCTGTAGTCCTGGTTTGGACCTGGTTTAATCCAGGTTTAACCCCTGTAGTCCTCGTTTGGACCTGGTTTAATCCAGGTTTAACCCCTGTAGTCCTCGTTTGGACCTGGTTTAATCCAGGTTTAACCCCTGTAGTCCTCGTTTGGACCTGGTTTAATCCAGGTTTAACCCCTGTAGTCCTCGTTTGGACTTTGTTTATTCCAGGTTTAACCCCTGTAGTCCTGGTTTGGACCTGGTTTAATCCAGGTTTAACCCCTGTAGTCCTCGTTTGGACCTGGTTTAATCCAGGTTTAACCCCTGTAGTCCTCGTTTGGACTTTGTTTATTCCAGGTTTAACCCCTGTAGTCCTCGTTTGGACCTGGTTTATTCCTCATTTGTTTAGACATATTACCCCGTGTATATATATAGTATAGCACTTGTTGCACATACACGGTTCAAATCCCTGACCTACTGCTCATGTTCACCAAATGAGAACAGAAGGGTACATCTGTGCTTTCTCATCCCCCCCGGCCCCCCTCCCTCGCCCGCCTGGCTTTGTGCGGTCCCCGGGAGCCCCCCCGGGACCTGACCCAGCCTACGCCTCTGGGACCCTCGCACACAAAGTCCGACAGTGTGCGGGCGCGGCGTGCGCTGAACCAGCCGCTCCCGGTGGCACATATGGCTCATGCTAAACAGTTGTTGGGCCTGTTTTAATGCAGTGGTGTGAACACAAAGAGGAAGTGCGGTGAATTGTGTTGAACCTGACCCAAGTCCACGAGCTGACCTTCAGGGACATGATTTATGACTCCTCGAGACTATTGGGGGACAGGCACCGACACAGCAGGAAGCCGCCTTTTTCTTTTATAGAGTTTGGTCAAAGAAACTTGGCTATAATTGTTGTTGCACTAATTATTGTATATATATCAAGCCGTAGAAAGAGGTGAAAATAAGTTGTTCTTAGTGTTGTATAACCAAGTATATATGATAATGTTATAGTCTCAAATTTAAATCTAGGGCTGAACTAACTTAGTAATTGAGTAATCGTTATCTAGACAATACACAGACTCCAAAACGTGCTTTTCTGAGAGATTAAATTGGTCAGACAGAGCAGTAAAAACTTGAAAAAAGACGAATCAGGCTCTAAACTATTTGCTGCATGTGATTCCCTAGTTTCATTCCCATGTCACGCTGCGCTGTCCAATAAAGCATACGGGCCGAAAAATAAAAAATCTGTCTGTCAAACGTAGTCAAAATCTGATATTTACGGACATTTAAAACAACAAATGGATTAATAGAAAGAATAATAGGAATAATCAATTAATTATCAATCAAAGCAAAGTTAATCACTGGTTGCTGCCTTAAATCCTTTATGTTTAAATGACATGTATTAAGAAAAAACAATTATTACTCTCTTTATATTATCTCCACAACAAATTCCTGTGTCTAGTTTTAATGCCAGTTACAGAAAGTCCAATTTGATAAGATTCTATTCACAATGTTTCTCCCTTTTATTATGCTTTTTAGAGCTTATCAAGACAAAATCATCTTTACTCCTGACAAAATCATTAGAATCACACATCATAAACACATCATGTAAAGTGTTACATCAAGAACGACTTCTTATCGTTTCAGTTTGAACTTCGCCTGCTCACCGCTAAAGTCTTAGTCATCGCGGCGCTTAACTTTAATAATCATAAAAAGGACACGTAATGAGCTTGTCAGAGAGCACTTTCAATCCGTCCGCTTAATGTCTGTGCTCACACCAAACTCTCTTACGCATTCTCAGTTTTAACGGGCGTAAAGCAGCCGCGGACAGGCCGTTTAAGTAGATTATATACCTTTGTCTGGATCTCGACGCTAAGATGACAGCGCAGGGGCAGAGAGACCCACTGTGGCCATAGTAACACGGTAAAAGTGCTATATACGGGGCCGAGTCGACGTATATAAAGTAACTCAAGTGGTGAAATGGAGGAGTGTTTGGAAATAATTCTGTTGGAAAAATGCACTGAGGTATTTTATAACACCACGTCAAAGCACATTATTCACAGGGAAATGCTATTTGTTGGAGATAATCCTGAGTTTTTTGGGGGGGACTTCCCTATTATTCATAAATACTGGGCAGAGATCAAGACGGTCTTCGACACCGATCTTCCATTTGACTTTAAAGCGGCGTATGGCGGATGTCGAGCTCTAACAATGGAAGCGATAGATGGATACCTGCGGGGGGGAAAGCAATAAGAAGGAAATGGACGACAGGGACGGAGTAGACAGTGAAGGACTTTTGCACCAACTTTGAAAAATGTACAAATTTGTCGGACATTGGGACAAATGCGACACATGCCGGACCGACTTTACGACTTTGCTCATTTTCTTCGCCCATTTTTTTGCTCGTTCCGGTTGTTTTTGTTAAAGTTTAAGCACCGAAAATTCAAAGTAAAAACTAAATGTATAAAAGTACAACTGGGAGGGAGTATTGTTGTCGCCATATTAGAAAAAAAAAACACAAAAACCCATCCGAGGTCAACATACTGCAGGAGTTTATTGAAAAACATGTGTGAAACTTGTTTTGATATAATTAAGTATCCATTAACTTAAAGGTGAATGTTCCGCAGAACGGTTATAAACTATCAATCTTTTATAGTCAATTACATGTGTTTTATTGGTCAAAAATACCTCGAAAATCATGCAACCTTGTGATTGGAGGGCTCACATCTCCACAGATCTGACCTGTAACCTGCTCTGGTGGTAGTGGCATTGTCTGCCCCGTTGTCATTAAATTAAATATTCCTTACTCATTGTGCGTTACTCTCTGCAACAATTAACGGCAGTAATCGTGACTAATCGACTATTAAAATAATTGCCGGCTTTTTTAATAAACGTTAATAATTATCTGGACTGCTGGACACAGGCAGAAAGATGTTTTATAGCAAAAAAAAAAAAAAAAAACATTATTAAAGTAAGTACATTCTCTCCATCAGTCAATAAATGTTCCCTTTATCGATCAAAAAACTTTAAAATTCTCAAAGTACAACATGAATAATTGTTCGAGCACTAAAATAATCGTTAGTTTATTACTGACTTACAATAAACATGTAATAATAACCAGTGTCGACTTGAAATCTGAAAACATACATCGACTTCGAAGGAATAAACTCGATTTCATTTCCCCCCCGAGGCGCTCGTCGAAGCGCACGTATTATTATATTACCCATGGATCCTGGTTGACTGGACACGTGGGCTGCTCCGGACACGTGGGATGATGTGCTTCGCCGCGGCAACGGCAGTTCTCGGCGGCGTTGTGCCAGCGCGCAGCAGAGGTGTCTGTAAAAATGAGTCCATCCGTCTCATGTGAGAGCGCGGAGTCACCGGGGTAATTACAGGCGCTGCGTTCTGTCAGAGTCACCACGGCGATGCCCACCCTCTGCGCTCGCGGCCGGCTGACCTCCACTCGGCCTGGACTAATGTGCCATCAGAAATGCTCAGCGTCGAGATGAAGGGAATGACGAGGAGAAACATGGGCGCATTTATAGATGCGTCGGATCTAGCGCCGCAGTGAACGATAAAGACATCCTAAAAGGATAATAGAGGATTTTTGGCGAGCAATCTGAGTCTCATTTCCTCGTGGTGTGGACAGCCGAGTACTTCTCCCACATGTCAATCATTCCCTGCGTGCCACTGCACACCTGCATCCAGCACGTTTCCCTGGCTGCACATGCGTGGTTGATATGCCGGTGTGTGTTTAGCGAGTTCCTTCAGTGAACAGGACAAAATGACGACAGAGAAAGACTGTGCTCGAGCTCAGAAGAGACAGAAATCTGCGGAGACGAGAGATGCGATGCGATCCGTCTTGCTAATAAACAAACGTGCGTGTAGGGTGGGGGGGAGCGTGTGCATGTGTATTTTTAAAAAAGAGACTAACAGTCGCTTGAGTTCTCAAATCAGCAAAAAATCCTGTATCATTCCTTCAAGACTTGGCCTGTGCGCTGATCCGTCCATTGAAAAGGGTGCGGGAAATTAGCCAAAGCTCTCGAAACTCTGTCGTATCAGACTCAACGTGCGCTGACAGGTAAAGCCGCAAGAGCCAAGTCGATTAGCACCTTTTTTATGTGCCATAATTTCCTCAACCCCCCTGTCCTCATCCTTATCCTATAGTAGATTTAATTTGTTTTTCTTGAATGAATGAATTTTTTCTGATTCTGATTCAAAACAACAACACAATATCCTGTGGTATTCTGGATGAAAACTGCTGAAAATGCACAGTTCATCATTTCATATTTTAGTCTTTTTCTCAATTCTCCTGGACGTATTTGACATTTTAACTTCTGATTATAGGAATACGTATCATGAATCTAATTGCCATCTCAACGCTTGTCAGAAAAAAATAGCTATAAGACCATTTAGCTCTTCATACAAGACAAGAAAAGTAAATTGACTTTTTGCATTAGTGTTGTCGCGATGCTAAAATGTCAAACTTGATTTCGATACTAAGGAAAAGACTCAATACAACAATTGAAATACCACATTGATGATAAAACACACTGTACTACTTCTAATACAGCTCAAGCTCATTATAAAGCTGTTCAGGAATGATCAATTGTTTTAACTTTTTAGATTTTCTTTACATATCAAGTCTAAAAAAGAAAAAATAATGTTGGTTAGTATCAGATTTTTTATCGTTTGGAAAACCATAATTTGTGTGTAAAAAGGCATAATCCTATTTTAAAATCCCAGACCGATTAAATGACTAAACAACTTACAGACTTACAGTTCTAATTCGATCAAACGTTACTCCATTTTGAAATAAAAATGTATTAATAATATGGACAAAACCAGGCTTAAAACTAGGGTACCCGACATTTTGCGTAGTAGTAGCAGAGAAGTTTTTGCAAGCAGCACTTTGTGACAAAATGAGACCAATGTGCAGTATTTTAACCTCAACAAACAAGAACTACTTCTGGTTTTGCGGCGTGAAAATCTGGTCTGGAATAGGACCAAAAATCAAGACGGAAACAGGACTTCCCCAGTTGTTTCTGAGCCAAATTTGACGACAACTACATTAAAATAGAACATTGACTTTACCTGAAACATGAGTCGTGGCCAAGACTGAACATAGACATAACTAAGACTTAACTGAGCCAAAAGGATGCACTTTCAAAACTACCGCGGGTCAAGTGACACATCCTTACAATGCTCCTTACTTTTGGATGGGTTTTATGTGCACTTAAAAGCTGCCAGGACAGAGAGGCGCAGCCATTAGATCTCCGTCTTCTTGACCCGGTCTGAAAATGATGCTTGGTAAAGTGCAGCGCTCCCGGGAGGAGGATGAGGAGGAGGAGGAAGAGGAGGAAGAGGAGGAGACACCAGCGGCTGCTCACATCCTCGACAAACAGAGAAACAGGCACGACTCGGGTCCCACATGTCTCCGCTGCCCACGGCGAGGTCAGCCAGAGACGGCCCGCGGTTCAGGCGGCGGCCCCGGAAGCTTTAGGAGACTTATTAGAAGTTTAGTCTCGGAGGAGGACGACTGTGGAGATGTCCCGGGTTTGTCTGAAATGTTAACGCCAAAAGCTCCAGCACAAGGCAGTTATTTAATGCAACTTTTGTCACCTTTTTTATTTTAGAAGGGGACTTGGGTCACTCGACTGGACTTTCAAGGTGGGAATTTATAGATAATGTCTCGATTTGGTCTCGACTGATTACAATGTTCAGACAATATGAAATGTTCAAAAAAAGTGCCTGTAAATGTTGCGGTTGAGGTTCAAATTGTGCACAAAATGTAAATAGATAATATATTATTAATCATGTTGATATTCTTTTTTCATTGTTATTTTTATTTTCATTATTTTTAGATTTCTTTTTTTGCTATTATTTTTTTAAATATATTTTTATTTTATTTAAACTGAAAGAAAAGAGAGAATCTGAAAAAAACAATAAGAAAAAAAACAACACGTTGATATTCTAATTTTGCATTTCTCTAACACCGTTTACATCACCAAAATGTGATTATTATCTCATTTTTGGACTTCTAAGATGATTCAAATGACGTGCAAACTGCAAAATCATATTCGAGTCATCCGAAGGGCCATGATCAGAAAGAAATCAGATTACTCGAATCCGATTTTGCCGTTTAAATGTTATATTAATAACCATATAACGCCAAAAGTCGCAGCCATTGATCACTTCAAAATCTACAAACAAAACATGTATAAATGCAAAATGTTAAAAGCTGCTCACAAAGACACTTCTCTTTCGTTTTTAGAGTGCAGTGCATACGTTGAGGCTCGTAAACAGGAGTCAAAACGGTTTCACATGTAAAGAAAAAGCCTATTTACAGAACATAGTTTGCTTTTCCAACCGTTTTTTCCACAAATAGAACGTCAATAGTGGTGTTGAGTAAATAAACCGACTCGTCCAACATGTGTCCAAATGCAAGACAAGCAGTTGTAGAAGTTGTAGTAGTAGTAAAAGTGCAATGGGCAGGTTCTACAGCAGTATAAGTAGTGTAAAAGCCCTAAAGTTGTAGCTGAATCACTAAAATTGCAAAGCCAGTCATTTTAACAACTGATTTTTTTCTTTTTTTGAGCAGCAGAGTATCTAATTGTTCCAAATGACGGTATAAAGTAATATTTATGCACTTTACTGGGTGTTTTTACTGTCATTTCACATGCGTCTGATACTACAACCTCTATTAATACATTTAACCACACGTTTTAAACACATTTCTGCAGGATTGTCATATTATCCAAAGCCAAATCCACTGTATTTATATTGCAAATGTTATGGACGAGTGGTTTCCCAAGAGCTGCACAGAGACGGAGGACAATAAAAGACAACAAAAGCAATAAACGCTCAATTTAATCTTCAAAAAAACAGTCAAATCAACTAAAAGCAAAAGCAATAATAACAATACTGTCAGATATTGTCATCGGGAGGAGTCCAAATATAAATATGGATTCAGTTTTGTCAAGATCATTGTGAAGAGTAGCAGTTGGTCGATAAGGTGAGAAAAGTTTAATTTAAGTGATTGACCAGCCTCTGTGTGTGAGTGACAGCTGTGTTTAACCAATCACAGCGAACCTTTCAGAAGAAGCAGCAGGAGATGGAAAAATACAAAGTGACCAACAGGGAATCGTGCTAAAATTGAAAGATCCGGCTCCAAGAAAATTGTGATAAAATGCCTTATTGCCCACAGCCCTTGTAGCAATTAGCCGTAACCGTGGAGAAGAAACTGACTTAATCAAGCGCAAAGTGTAAAATATGCTCCGGGCGGCGTTTGGCTCCGCTGCTCTCAACGCATAAAGAATCACAACGGCCCCAGGAATGTTCAGACCGAGAGGGAGAATTCCTGGAAACACGACGGACTTTTAACATCGGGGATCCGGGGTTAAAAACGTGTTCGTCCGAGCCACATGTGCAGAAGATTAAAGGTTTCATCGTATTCGCATGAAAGGTTCAAAGATTAAAGTGCCTCCTACAGGTCGGACGACTCATTCAACTAAAATGCAGTTATGTTTCATGTATTTAAAATGCTGCTAAAAATTGTAAACATTTTATCACAGAAAAGCATTTTTTTTTTAGGTTTATAGTTTCACTTCCTGTTTGTAATTGATGACATCACACTAGGAATTTACCCAGCAAACACTGGGCAAAAACTCATCGAATGTCACAATGTTTTTATTTGACAAATGAAAATGTATTAGAGCAACTTTATTGTGTGAGCGTCCCTTGTGTGATGTCACTTCCGGTAATTTTCGACAGATTTTTCAACTTTTCTCCAAAAATACCTATTTGATTGATGTAGAACTATAATTTATATGTACAGCAAGTATAAATACACCAAATCAAGTCAAAATTGGAGAATCGTAAAAACCTGCCATACGCCCTTTAATACAGTCACTAATGGATTCCTCGCACGTCAAAGTGAACCAGAGTGAAGGAATTAAATCGTAGCATATTCAGTGTCCAGAAGATGTTGCCAATTGGCGCGTTCGTTTTTTTTTTTTTTTTTTTTTTTATCAAATCTGCAATTATTTTGATGATGGAATCAATCTTTTATTGAAAAACACCTGGGATTGGGATTTGCATATTAGTTTCTCTCAAAAAATCCGACTTTTTAAGCATCACAATCCCAAACTACTTCAGACAAAAACGTGTGTGGCACTTGCAAGCAAAAAAATATTGTTATAGACATGTATTTTCTTGAAAGATGGCTTGAAAACCTTAACATTTAACAAGGTAATATCCACGGACACGTATATTACGACTGATTCTCCTTTTACTCATAGGCTTTTCTCTCAGAACATCAAACCTGGTGCATTGTTTCATTAGTTAAGAGACAGTTTCTTGACATATTGGGGTAATTTTCATAATATTCACCAAATATATAGTTTTAAGCGACTACAAACTCCTAGCGTCTACACTGTGCGCTGTTCTAGACCTTTTTTAGACATCCTTAACCCTGTTTTACCATGAAACAATAACGGAGCAGTGTAAAAACATTGTGTGCAGTTCCCTCTTCCCACTTCAAGCTTTACGTCTGTCCCAGTTGCCTGTGCTGGAGATTCAAGCGTGATGACGATACGCCGAAAAGAGTTCACATCGGCCCAATAAATCAACTTAATCTCTTAATCTCTACGTTATACGCGCTACGTTCTGCTCTGAGTCCGGATTGGCTGTGCTGCGGCGGTCCATCCGGTTTGAGACTCAGGTAGCCCAGCTCTAAACGCGTCTGTAGTTTAAACCTGGTTATGGCTGAAAAAAGTTTAACGATTGATCACAACTGATCAACTAATTATGTCATGGATTTGTCGTTGTCTGGATTATGCACAGACTTCAAAACAAGTGGTGAGACAAGAGGTGTTATGACTCAGACAAAGCAAGAATTACTGCTAAAAGAAGGAAAACATGTACATTTTCCTTCGTTTTTTCTTTTTTTTTTTTTTAATCAAAAATCAATTTTCATTGTAAAGCAACACTTCACCGTAGCTTCAACTGGTTAGCTTGGTCAAATTTAGTAAAAAAATTATATTTTTTGTGTCCCAAACAACTGTAAACAAATGGTATCAATGTCATTTTTAATTTTAAAGCTTTAACCCTGATGTACTACAAATACTCCTATTCTAGAGTTTCAGTCGACAGGTTTTCTCGTACTCTTAAAAGTTGTTAATGGTTTTATCTAACTTTTACTTTATTTTGGAATGACATTGTCCAATTTGACATCTTTTAATATAAGAAAAAGATTGACAATAATAGTTCTTAATAGTAATTTGACACGGCACATGCACTCGTCGTCTGAGCCTCACAAGTCAAGTCTCTCCTCCAGCAGTGGAAACGCGCCGCAGTCTCGACGACTGAGCGGTCCACAAAAGCCCGGGGCAAAGCTGCAGAAAAAAATGCTTTTCTAAAATCCCTCGTGGCTCCTAGTCACACTTCTGAGTCTCAAACAAAAAACGCAATGTTTTCAAAGATGTTTTCTGAGAGTGCTGTGCGCTTGTAGCCGGTTCATGAAAGTGTTCAGTATTTGTTGTGGTGCGCGTGGAGAGAGAGCCAGGTCTGCCGAAAGGAAAGAAAAACAGACGTGCGTTTTATGTTCGAGGCGGAGGCGACGGCGTTCGGTTTGAAAAAGCCCAAAAATAGAGAAGAGGAACGGATCAAACTGAGGAAAAACTACTCAAAACTTCATAGACGCTGTAGAGTTAAATTATGTTAAATTTGATGCACAGCGTGTGTACTGTTGTTGTGTTGTATCAGGCTGGAAGGGCATCCAGCGTAAAAAGCACTACTAGAGCTACTGTCACTATAATTACAACAATAATCAACTACTTGTGATAGTTCATGGGAAATTAATTATTCTAAGAACGTTTTGAGCTGAGACGCTGCAGGTGAATTGGAAAAAAATCTCACATTTAATTATATCAGTTTAATTTATTTTTATTTAGTTAATATGAAGAAAAAATAAGAAAAAAATGGCAAAAAATATAAATTTCGCCTCATTTTTTAGATTTAAAACTTAAAAAAAAAAGCTTGGAATTAGGCAATCAAATCCATCAGTACAATTCGTCAAAATAAGTCAAAAAATTTTAAAGTTTGGTGTGCGTAGGTGCTAAAAAGTGATGATCTTCATGTCCGTATGGGAGGAAACGGACTTTGAGTTTTGAGTTTAGTCCTCTACAAACATGTTCTGAAACACCTGGGATTTTTGGATTTGTTTGTTCCTTTTGACGATATGGATTGTGCACAACAAACTTGACATTTTTCACCTTTGCGTACCACTTCCCTCCTAGCCTCCATTCGCCACCTCGAGAAATCAAAGTCAGACCAAAAATGCAAGCGTGAGCCCTGCAGGTCAACGAGAACAGAAACCTAATCTCTGGGAACGTTTTGGGGAAACCCGGAGCTGCCGTAACTTTTACGCTCACATATCTTCAGTCGGGTGATTGACCGCGGGGCAGAAAGTCAGTCGTTCCCATGCAGCGCTTCTATAACCGGAGCAGGAGAACAGGAGGAGGGGTCCGAGCCCTGGGCCTGGGGGAGCCGGAGATAGAGACCGAGACAGACTGACGAGCCCCAAGAGCTTTCCGCTAATCCGTATTGACCCTCATTGACTTGTGACCGTTTAACAGCATGGAGCGCTCTTTAAGGCCGGTCTGGACAAGTGTATTACTGTATTTTCCCGCACAATACGGCGCACTTAAAAGCATTTAATTTTCTCAATAAACGACAGTGCACCTTACAATCCAGTGCGCCTTATATATGGATTAATTCTGGTTGTGTTTACTGACCTCAAAGCGATTTTGTGTGGTGCACGTTTTGTTTTGCTTAATGCGCCTTATAGTCCGGTGCTTCTTATATATGAAAAATGATCGAAAATAGACCATTCATTGACAGTGCGCCTTATAGTACAGAAAATACGGTAATGCGATAGCCGGCCACCGCAAGCCTATTTTTCACTGCGTGCGAGAAAGTATGGCTTTCTGTAGTAGCTGTAATGCACTGGAAAGAACAGCAGGATTAAAACAATGGCTTTTGTTATTCCATATCACATTTGTCTTACTTATTTTCAAGTTACAGCGCTCTTACTTAAGCGTAATGTTTACTCTTTCCATTTCCAAGTGAGTTTATCAGTGATAGAAAGACAAATAAAGAGACAAAAACAAGACTTTCTCAACGTTTTCGTCATAAAAACAGTACATTTCTGTCAGATTATTCAATATATGTTGTTTGTCATCAGTTATTTCATTAGCGATAAATTTATGCTGCCTATTCTTTGGAAATGCCAGATTTTGTGGTTTTGTTCTGTCTATTTTGGAAAACTCCGCTATTACTATTACTACTACTTTCATCATCCTCTAAATTCCACTTAAACCTTTAACTTTACAGTATATTAGCCCAAAATACATTTAAAAAAAATACTCTCTCTGTAAGTTGACTTTTAGAGCATTCAAAAGGCACCTACATATTAATATTTGTTGAAATAAATCACTTTCATTCATTGTAAATCCACTGCAAAATCTGGCAATTTAAAAATACATTATAAGCCCAATACATGAATTTATTCCCATTACTGTAATTAACTAAGCATTAGTCATATTGTGGGAACAGTGTACTCGTAAACAACTGAAGCCAAGGAAATGTGATGCTGGCCCGCACTATTTAGGCCAGCCTCAAATACAAATCAATAGTGGTAAAAAAAAAGCCCGACTGCAGTGTGCCGACTTCACCTGCAACAGCACAATAGCACAAAGCACGGAAGAAAATATCAGATTATGGCTTAAAAAGAACAAATAGACAGTGGATTGATGCAAATGTCAAGTCAAAAATGAAGTGTCTGTATTTGCAGCGAGACCGGACGATGCAACTTTTAATTTACAAAAAGGCAAACTGTGAGGACGAGACCTTTCTTTTGAGGGCTGCTCTTTCAAAAGGTTAACTCTGACATAAAGGTGGAGGAGTTTTTTTTTTTTTTAAAGTTTATCTACATTTGCAAATAGCAGATAATGCAGATTCACTTTGGGTTAGGAAAAGGTCTTGTTTTGCTAAGTTAAATGTTTGCGGTAAAGGTTACACCCTCGTACAGGCGACGGGACGGTATTAGCCCGACATTTAATCGAAGCTGGATGATGCGTTTATGATCGGAAAACAGTGCAGTCACTTTTCCCCCGTTAGGACAAAATATGAGCGTCTGTGAATGTGGTTAAACGGGGGGAAAGAGGATGAGCATGAGGGACGTCCCGGAGCAGGGGTGATGGCATCGCAGTACCAAAAGTGATAAAAGCAGCCTATACTTAAAGGGCGTGTGACAGGTGCTTACCATATTCCAATTTTGACTTTATTTGGTGTGTTTATACCAGTTGTACATATACATTTTAGTTTTTAACCAATCGAGTAGGTATTTGTGGAGAAAACTTTGAGAAATGAGTACAAAATGACAGGAAGTGACATCACACTAGAAAAGAAACAACTTTTTTGACCCTCTAAACATCAATTCAACAAAATAAAGTCGCTCTCATGTATTTTTATTTGTCATAAAATAAATAAAAGTGACATTAAGTTTTTCCCAGTGTTTGTTGGGTAATTTCCTAGTGTGATGTCATCAATTACAAACAGGAAGTGAAATTATAAACATAATTTTTTTAATGATTTTTAGCAAAATTCTAAATATGTTTATCTTAACTGCACTTTAGTTCAATGAGTCGTCCGACCTGTAGGGGGCACTTTAAAGTACAGCTTTTATCAAAACGAACTAGTATCAAATCTGTCAATAAGAAATAGACAGATTTGATGGATAGAAAATATCAACGGAAATATTGTATCGTGGGCAATCATAATATATCAGATTACAACATTGTCTTGCTTAAATGCTTTGTTTTGTTGAAGCAAGAGCTGAAAAACACACAGGGAACTACATTGACCATGATCCTTTGCTCTGTTTCAGTGCAGACAGCGTGAAGAAATAACGGTTTAGAAAGACTCAGGAAAAACGGATATCTCAGTTTTGAAAATTGGTCACGATGTTTTTCTTCCTCCCACACATAATATTAAGAACAGCATAGTGAGGATTTTTTTTTTTTGTATTACAGTATTTTCCGGACAATAAGTCGAACCTTTTTTCATAGTTTTGGCCGGGGTGCGACTTATACTTATATTTATACTTATATACTTATACTCCGGAGCGACTTATATGTGATATTATTTATTATTTTCACACTTGCAACCGCATTTCATACTCCAGTGCAACTTATATTTTTTCTTCTCTATTATGCTTTTTTTGGCCGGTGCGACTCGTAGTCCAGAAAACATGGTATTACATTAAAAAGATTTAGCTTTTGAAAACACTGCGAAATAAAGACTCTTATTTTAAGACATTGACTTTTTTTTTTTTTTTTGAATTGCCACTTATCCTTTTTGTTAATACAATATGACTTGGAATATGATTTGCGCCACAGGGTTGCCATGGTATTTTGAAAGAAAAAGGTATCATTACGTCACTTATGTTCTGCCTCTCCACCACATGTGCACATAGTTACAACCCCAATAATAACATGGATTATTCCGTCTATAATAAGAAAACTGAAATCAGAATCCTGTAAAAGAGTTGATATGAATAAACTTAGACTTGCAGAGTAATCACAAATAAAAAGATATATATATATATATATATATATATATATATATATATATATATATATATATATAGTAAAGAAATATAAATATTATGGCACATTTCTGATGGATCACCCTGTTTTTGTATCAGGACAATCCCAATATCTTAACTCAGTTCTTTTCTGAACATATTGCGAACCCCATGATGACACTTCTACAACAGCTTCATCTGCTGGTCCTTCTACACTAGTGCTGGGGAGCTGCTGCTGTGGGCTGCAGATTAAAGACTCATTCTCACTGCTTTCACTGCGATAAGGAGCAGAGAGGCCCTCAGGCTGCAGGAGAGGACTCCCGACGGACGGAGGAAAGAGGAGGGGCTTCCCAACTCCACGCACAAACAAAGCCCAGGGTCTTTGAAAAACACCCCCGACGATCGATCAGTTGACTAAAAAGGGGCAGAACTATGAAGTAGGAATGTCACGCTAACAAACTTTAAACCTGACGCTCTAGTATCCAGCACGGAACGGCCACAGGGATGTGTCTTATCACCCCTTCTCTTTATCCTTTCTCTTTATCCTACACACGGACAGTTGCAGGAGCCCAAACAGCTACACACTCTCCTACATGGATCGGCCCTCCCTTTTTTTGTGACAATCAGACAATCAGAACTACTTTAGGCAACGAAAAACTGACCACAGCCGGAGCCTCATTCACGGTGAGGAGGTACAGATGGTCGACCAATATGAATATCTGGGAACTATGCTTGATGCTAAACTCAGCGCTGATGTTAATATGGGCATTATTAGCAGCGACTTTATCTTCTGTGCAAACATCGGTCCTTCAATGTCAGTGACAAGATCCTCAGAGTTTTGCTTCCGCTCTTGTGTTGAGAGTCTCCTCACTTTCTCTTTGGTTTCCTGGTTCGGTTGTCTCGCCGTGAGGGAAAAGAACAGCTTACACCGTATTGTCAAAGTCTGTTCACAAATAATCGGTGCAGAGCAAAGGGATTTCACGTCACTCTGGGAAGGTCTTGTCACCAGGAAAGCCAATCAAATGATGATCGACCAGAGGCTCATCTTATCTCCAGGCTTTACCCTCCTTAACCCCCTCAGATGCCTCTGATTAGAACTAATCGCTATTCCACGTCCTTTTTTTCCTTCCGCGATTAAGATTATTGAACTCTGTTTGATGCTGTGCTCCTGTGCTTTTAAGGATTACCCTTTATTTCATATATTTATTATAATAACGATACATTCTCTTACCTAGCCTGAAGGTGAACTCATGGCACATACTTGTGTATTTGTTTTATGTGTGTGTTTTTCCAGGTGGCTGCAAAGGGATTAATAAAGTCTGAGTAAATCCTTAACTTCCTTTCATTCTAGTACATTCCTGTTCCAATAGGACGTGACCAGCTTTATGAAATCAAACTCAAATCTGAATGCAAAAGTAAAGTTGTTGTGATGAGATATAAACAGCTGGTAGAAAAAAAACACTATACATTCAGGTGTACTTGTTTGGAATTGAACTGAAATGACTTCATTTTGCATCTAAAACGGTCACAATTAGTATTTTTTTAGTTCTTACGATTACATTGTGACCTGAATAATCATCATCATTAACGATTCACCGAAAATGATCTTGTATCTGACCCAAACTGCACTCACGACGACTACTGTGTTTACTTGTAATAAAAAGGCAGATTAAACTCATTATTCTCTACCAATCCTTCATCTTAACTCAGTCCCGTACAAATACTTAACACCTAAACAAAACAATAGATTTATTAGTGCAAATTCTGGTCAACCATCGACTCAATCAACAAAACAACTAAGGATCTACAGTGTTTTTGATGAAAACAATTGATAAAAATGGACCGATCATTACTTCCATTTAACACTTGCAGATAAATTGATACACAATGACCAGCTCTATCTCTAAATCAAAGTGGACGGAGAAAGGACAATGCACCACAATCTGAATCCACTTCATTTGTCGCTCATTACGCTGCCATAAGCGGTCTTATCGAGGCCGGCGCTCGCCTCCGGTCCCGATACGAGACGCCCAGACTTTCAGCTCCTGTCTCTACATCCATCCCTCCTGATCGAGCGGGGATGAGAGCAGAGCGAGCCCACCGCCGCCGCCGCTCCCACCTGCAGCCAAAAGCATTCAGGAAAAAGGACAAGAATGTGCACTCAGCCCAGCGCGAGCAAACCCATTGTCCAAACAAATACAGCCGGTGTCTGTGATGTGCTTATTCTGGGATCTGTGACCCGGGATACAATCTCTGCCTTTGTGCTGTTTTGTAAGGCGCATATTTCCAAAACTTAAATATTCAGCACCACCGAACCAGCCAAGTTACATTAATAAAATATAAATGTTTGCTATGAATTGATTTTTTGGCAGCATGTAACAGTGACAGCTCCGACAAGTGTGAATCACGGTAACATCTGCGCGGCTGCTGGAAAATATTACGGAATATGACAACAACAAGCCAGTGGAAAAGGTGTAAAGTGTATTTTATACAGCTGAAACTTCCAGTGACCATTGAACTAAAGCAACAACTAACAACAATGTGACGATTTCGAGCCAACTACGATTATTGACTCGGTTTGTGAAGAGTATTGACCTTATTCCGCACCGCCCACTTTTCCCTCGTTTTCCCGCGTCGCTTCTGTTGTAATGACACTTCCGGTCCAGCGGGAACGCCGTTGGTTTGAATGGAGAACGAGGGAAAAGTCTCAACGCTAAAACATGATATAAAGTAGATTGATTTGTGAAAAATATCCAATGTTCATGAGACCAAGAAGTCAACACTGCACCGAGGTCGACACTCTATGTTCACTAATACAACCGGACGCAGGATTACATCAATGTAGGCGCCCAGACGGGAATAAGTTGAATAGAAAAACTGATACTAATTGACGCTAAAACTACTACAAATATCGATAAGAATGACAGCAACAGGACAAAACTTGCTTTATCAGAACTAGTTCAAGACCACGTGGTGACATAGAGACAGTACTATCATTTTGTGTTGAAAATGACCCAGTCTATTGCCTAAAATAATTTGCATTTCGGTATCAAAACAAGTATTGAGAATGAAGTTTATTCCTTAGTATCAAAATCGAGTTTAAAACCGTAGTCAGTTCTTGCAGTATTGGGTCCAGTTAGCAAGAAAATAATGATACGTGTGGAAGTAGTGTTTAAAAGTGACATTTTACAAGGCCACTGACGGAACATTCACACAAAAAACTCAATAAAACCAGGCTAGTACCTTGGCGAGCGCTAAATTAATGGATAACAATTACGAGTCCGGCTTGGTGCGCTGACCTCGCATTCGCAATTTTAAATCCACATTGATCAGGCTCAAACATTGATTTCCCCTGCAGCTTGTCCTGTGAGATGGTAAAATGTCATGTCATTCTATCTATGCTGTTATTGTGTGCAGATAATATGAGAATAAATATGGTCCGGGCGCCTTCTGTATCGTGAAGTCATGCGCCAGGTCATGAATTGATGAGATATCGTGAATCTTTGCATCCGTGATGGTTGTTCTATCTCTTTTGGAGCTGATTTGATTGTGATGATGTGCGTACGTGTCAGTTTATGTCACTGCCTTTAAAGGGATGTGTGTTGTCATTATTCTGGAGGATGAGGGACAAAGACCTTGGTCAGGGAAAGTGATTATTTACGAGTAATTCACGAGTAAATCCACCTTTTGAGGAAGACAAACTCTGCTCAATTTCATAATTCCTTGGTAATTGTTTGCAGAGATTCCACAAAGCCTGCAGGAGTTGGAGCTGGCCCCATCACAGGCCGGGCTCCACCCTGATAATGAGCCCTTAACTGCAGGGCTGACACTTTGAAAGACAGATCGCTCTCACGTTCAAGCCTGGGGCATCCGGGTCTCTAAAGGTGCGTTCACACATAGACCACACCCACGTCGGAACTAAACTGAGATAAAAATCTGTAAACTAGTGTGGACCGGACTTAAACCAGGGCTGGAAAAGGACAAAACAAGTCCCAAAATCAGAGCTAAACGGGCTCAAACCAGGACCAAAGTAGGACACTAGGGATGTCACAATATCAATCATCAGCGTTACGATTATTGAGAGAAAAAACGTCCCAATTCAAAAATCATTCTCGATCACTGAGACCAAACAACAACAACAGTGACTTTTTTACATTTTCTTTCATTTCCATTTCCGTCACTCAAGTTTGTGACCAGTTTTACCAAATCAAACTTTCTGAATGACAAAACACACTAAACACACACTAAACACAGTACTTTACATTTAGATGGATTTTGTGCACTAAAGACTGAATTCAAAAGACTTCATTTTGTTTCTAAAATGGCTCCAATCATCATTTTTTCAGTTCTTACCCATTGCGTTTTTATAAACTTGACACTCGACGCACCCTTAAATGGCCCATGACAGGTTTTTACGATGTTCTAATTTTGACGTTATTTGGTGTATTTATACCTGTTGTACATATAAATTATAGTTTTACTCCAATCAAGCGGGTATTTGTGGAGAAAATGTAAAAAAATCAGTTGAAAACAACAGGAAGTGACACCACACTAGGGACATTCCATTCCAGTTTATGTATAATTTACACAAAGAAACAACTTGTTTTACTCTAAACATGAATTCAACAGAATAAAGTCGCTCTCATATATTTGTATTTGTCAAATAAAATAAATTGTGACATTGTGAGTTTTTGCCCAGTGTTTCCTGGGTAATTTCCTACTGTGATGTCATCAATTACAAACAGGAAGTGAAATTATAAACCTAAAAAATGTGCTCTTATGTGATACATTTTTTGCAATCTTAACTGCATTTTAGCTCAATGAGTCGTCCGACCTGTAGGGGGCACTTTAACTCTCACGACTGGCCCGAGCTTTAGACGTAACTGCCAACCAAGCTATCATGTCCAAACTAAAAGAAAGTGCGTCACGCGGTTGGGCACATTCACGAGCCCCGTCCGGTCCGAATCATCCACGCTCTCTTATCTGCACCCATCCCACGGTCACCTGACCCCTGCACCAGAGCATGGGACAGAGCGAGAGAGAGAGAGAGAGAGAGAGAGCGAGCGGGGCCAAAAGGAATGCAAACAGATGTATAAACTGGCACCGGCGTCCCACGAGGGGGGGAAAAAACAACAACCAACCAGACATAGCAGAAGCAATGTCTTAAAATATCGAAAAACAAACATCACTCAGCCGGGTCGTATCCATTTGTCACGGAGGGGGAAAACGTCAGCAGAGTGAAGAGAAGCGTCAGAAGTCGTCACGCGGCGGCATGCGGGGGGGAGAGAGGAGCCGGACGGGGGGGCACGCGGCAAACTCAGATTTTTTTTTGAAGGAAGAAGAAGTCAAGACGTTTCAACAGACAACGGGTTTTGTGAAACGGTCTTACCTGACGTGTCCCACATGTTCAGCTCGATGCGGTGCTTGTCGATCTCGAAGCTGGCGGTGTAGTTTTCGAACACGGTCGGGACGTACGTCTGCAACAACGACAACAACGCGGGAGTGACTGACAGGTCGGTGATTGACGGGTGTGTGGAAGGAGCGAAGCGAGCAGGACGGACAAACACGGAGTGAAGGAGTAAAAAGCCCAGAGCGTTAAGAGTTAAACGAGGGAAAAGAGTTCAAATAAAAGGGATATAAACCAGGACGAGGCCATAAACACAAGCAGATGACGGTAAATACTTCACACAATCACAATCAGAATACATTTATGGACAACATTTACAAACTAGGAATGCGCTTTGGCAAGAATAGCTAAATATTAACTTTATAGGGTCAAAGAAGCAGAGTTTATGACAGATTTTTTTTTTATATATATCTGCGCCCTTCTCTATTAAAACGACATTTGAATGCATCTTTTCTCACAAATAAACTGACAACAATCAAACGCATCTGTATAAGAAAAGAAAATAAAGAACATGCATGTGATAAGGCCCCGATAGAGCAACAAACAAACAAAAAGGAAATTAAATTAGAATTGAACTGCCTCAAAATTAACAAAGTGAATCAAAATAATGAATAAAAGACAGAGATTATCTACGGTACATGCACCACAGTTTGAAAACCAATGAGTTAGAGTGAAGAATGTATATGTGAAGTGTAGAATAGTTCATTTACAGCAAATAAAGGCTGTTTTAAGGGCAACGCAAGAATCACAGTAAAAGGCAATGGTCAAATTAAGATTTTAAACCCTTTAACTCTCACTCAACTTCTTGCCTCACTCTGTTTTACGCAGTTGGACAGTCATCATCATTATTATTATTATCTCATAATTCTACCATCGGCTCGCGCGTGCCCTCCACTCCTTCCATTCCTCTGTCAGACTTGCTCCTCACCTCCGGGTAACAGTCCTTGGCGAAGACGTGCAGCAGCGCGGTTTTCCCACACCGCGTGTCCCCGACCACCACGATCTTGCAGCGGCTCACCAGGCTGTCCATAGTCAGCTCCTCCGCGCGCGGCGACGTCTCCGTGCGGTCTCCCGGGTGATGATGACACGGGTCCCAGCCGCGCGCAGCATCCGACACCAGACGCGACCCGAGCGGCAGTGACGAGACGCGGAGATGCATGCGTCGGAGAGGCGCGGCGGCCGTGCGTAAAAGATGTCCGGTCCTCCCCGCTGACCACTGCTGCTGACCACTGCTGCTGACCACTGCTGCTGCTGCTGCTCCACTCAGTCACTCGCGCAGGACTGACCCCCGCGGCGGAGGAGGCAGAAACACTGTGGGGGGGACCACCTTGATATTGGCCACGCCTCTCCGATGTGCGCGCACGGAACGCGCCGTTAACGCGCCGTTAGTTGCGCCGTTAGTTGCGCACCTCGCCGGACGTGTCCCTGGTGACCGCGCGTGGCTCCTGGTGTAAGTGTGCACTATATTTGGAGCATATTGCATGGTACAGCGCAAAAGTCAGGTCCAGTTAAGTCACTTACAGACATTTTGATTACGTTTTTTGGCCATTTTCTCTGCAACTTAACTTAACTGAGTGTAATACTTTATCCTTATTGCTTTAAACCTGCTCAAAAGTTGACCTCTACGCAGTGCCAACAACTTGACCTTTCCTAGAGAGGATGCCACCACAGTAAAAAACACCTGTAAATACACTACAGTTCCTCTTATCGTGTAGTTAGAGGTCGCAGCGGGGTCAGAGTCAGGGTTTTTCTGGCTCTGGTGGCTCTAAGTGGCTGCGTTTCACCGGGTCTCACTTGGAGGCCCCCCGCAGAGCGAGAGGAGGCGCTGCTGGGGGTGTTTTTATGAATGGAAAAAAGAGAGATGACAAGAGTAAAGCACGTGCCAGGGAGAGCTCTGTCGAGTCATGTTTGTGCCCGTCACTGAGAAGAGCGACGCTGCCTCCTGCTGGACA
>NW_027315757.1:20788323-20793323 GCF_026437365.1 Eucyclogobius newberryi
TTTCTTCTTGTATCAGCTTCGATCAGTTTTCAGTTTTCTCTCAGATCTAAATGCTCCTGGACGGGTTTGATATGTGAACTTTAGACAGAATCCGAATGAAATAAATAGCAATGCTTGGTCCAAATATTGCAAATAGATAATAATGAATAAAATAACATCAAATTGAATGAGAACTGGACTAATATCACAACAGACATAAAAAACAATGGGAAAAATAACCTGAGGACTCATCTTAAAAATAGATCAATTTAAAAAATGGGACAATTATTTTGAACTTAATATGATCTAATTCTGCTTTTTTAATCATTTACTTTTTTATCTTTAATGCCACTCCCCCTGTTTTTTTCTCTTTTTTTGTTGTTGTTGTTTAATATTCTTTTAAAAATTAATTAACAATATGAGTACGCCTAAGTTTGTTTAATTCTACAAGCTTTGTCACAATATCAAATTTCAGTTTCATAATTAGTGGGAGGATAAAAAACAAGACAATTCAGCCGTTATTCACGATTACCGAGGCCAGGACCAAATTGTGACATTTTTTATCATCTGTCATTTCTATTGCCGAACAACATTCCTCCCGTTTGTGACCAGCTGTAGAAATCAAACTTTCTGAATGACGAAAAGGTAAGTTTGGGGAAAATAACCTAAAAAGAGCTTTACTTTTACTTTTTCATTGAATTAAAAATACTTCATTTCGCACTTTTTTGTGTGTTTACAATCGACCGAGCCATCTTGACGTCCCTAAATTCTACTGAGTATTACTATATCGAAAACTGTGAATATTAGGTTCACTTTTCACGTTGCCGTGGTAACCTCAGCCAGTGTCCGTGCTGCGGATCGGTAATGGGTCATTAGGTTTGTGTGGTCAGACATCGATCGCCCAGTGCTGACTTTGGCCCCTGAAGTGCTGAGTGCTGCTCCACCACAAGAGGGCTCACCGCAACCGCCTGGAAGAGCTTCAGGAGGAGATGAGGTAAGATAAGATAAGCCTTTATTAGTCCTGAGGAGATGAGGCCCTGACCAGAGGAGATGAGGCCCTGACCGGAGGAGATGAGGTCCTGACCGGAGGAGATCAGGCCCTGACCCGAGGAGATCAGGTCCTGAGGAGATGAGGCCCTGAGGAGATGAGGCCCTGACCGGAGGAGATCAGGTCCTGAGGAGACGAGGCCCTGAGGAGATGAGGCCCTGACCAGAGGAGATGAGGCCCTGACCGGAGGAGATCAGGTCCTGAGGAGATGAGGCCCTGAGGAGATGAGGCCCTGACCGGAGGAGATCAGGTCCTGAGGAGACGAGGCCCTGACCGGAGGAGATAAGGTCCTGAGGAGACGAGGCCCTGACCAGAGGAGATGAGGCCCTGACCAGAGGAGATGAGGCCCTGAGGAGATGAGGCCCTGAGGAGATGAGGCCCTGATGGGAGAAGATGAGGTCCTGAGGAGATGAGGCCCTGACCAGAGGAGATGAGGCCCTGAGGAGATGAGGCCCTGACGGGAGAAGATGAGGTCCTGAGGAGATGAGGCCCTGAGGAGATGAGGCCCTGAGGAGAGGAGGCCCCGACGGGAGGAGATGAGGTCCTGACCGGAAGAGATGAGGTCCCGAGGAGATGAGGCCCTGACGGGAGGAGATGAGGTCCAGACGGGAGGAGATGAGGAACTGACAGGAGGAGATGAGGTCCTGAGGAGATGAGGTCCTAAGGAGATGAGGTCCTGAGGAGATGAGGCCCCGACCGTAGGAGATGAGGCCCTGAGGAGATGAGGCCCTGTTTGCACTTTTGTATCAGTGAAAACAGAGTCAGAATCAGTCAATAACAGAATTCACAAACAGGAAGTTGCTTTGGTGATTCAGTCCAACATAAAACAATGAATAATGATGCAACAACCTGTATAAGTCAGAAAGAAAAACAATTTAAATCATTGTAGCATTTAAAAGAAAAAAATAGGCTATAAAATAACAAATTAAAACTAGGATTTTTTTTTTAAATAGGATAAAAAATTTAAATAGGATACAAAATAAAAAAACAGGATGAAAAATAAAAATAGGATGAAAAATAAAAACAGGATGAAAAATAAAAATAGGATATAAAAAATAAGAAATGTGGGAAATAATGTGTCACTTTTGTGCTATAAAGGCAAAATAAAAGAGAAATGGGTTGGCTCACAGAATGTAGTGGCATTTTTGTGAACTGTTGAGGTCGTATAAAAACAAAAAAACAAAACAAAAAAACACATTTACAAGTCAATATAAAACTAGTGTTGAAACTAGATATTCACTATCAAAACTAGCTGGACCTTTCCTGAATGAGATTGATTGACAACTAATCTGTTCACACAGTGATATTAAAGAAACTACTGTTATTTTGTGTTGAAAACTTTACTCAGTTATATAAAAAGACAGTGTTTTACTGTCATTGTGGTGTGCAAAGTGAGCAAGAATTCTGAAATAAACTAAAATCATATAATATTCACCTACATAAAAGAGGATCTGGAGTTTATCACGTCATTCAACCATAAAACAAACAAACCTCCCTCTGTAAAATAATATATCTTCAAATCTAAAATAAATAAGTACACAAAATCAAAATGAGGACACAAAATCGAAATAAGTACACAAAATCTAAAATAAATAAGTACACAAAAAATAAAAATAAATAAGTACAAAAAATCTAAAATAAATAAGTACACAACATCTAAAAAATAAAATAAAAATCTAAAATAAATACACAAAATTTAAATAAGTACACATCATCTAAATAACTACCCAAAATTAAAAAAATCTAAATAAGAACACAAAATCTAAATAAATACACAAAATCTAAATAAATACACAAAATCTAAATAAGTACACAAAATCTTTCTCTTCACATTCTAATTATATTCAGTAGTTGTTTTGGTTTGTTAGTTG
The DNA here is from genome assembly GCF_026437365.1 of Eucyclogobius newberryi. Classification (NCBI taxonomy): domain Eukaryota; kingdom Metazoa; phylum Chordata; class Actinopteri; order Gobiiformes; family Gobiidae; genus Eucyclogobius; species Eucyclogobius newberryi. The sequence continues at coordinate 20,791,222 of NW_027315757.1, forward strand.
TGAAAGTGTGTGCTGGTTGCCAAATACAAATGAGGATGTGAAAGTGCACACAGACTGAGTTTAGTCCGCAGACACTTATGGTTTGTGTGTTTGTGATGTGTCTGACCTCGAGGAAGAAGAGTTTCTGCTGCTGCTTCTCAACTACTTAAAGTGCAGTGCCATGGTTCATACAAATATATGTATTTAATGTGCAGTGCCATGGTTCATACAAATATATGTATTTAATGTGCAGTGCCATGGTTCATACAAATATATGTATTTAATGTGCAGTGCCATGGTTCATACAAATATATGTATTTAATGTGCAGTGCCATGGTTCATACAAATATATGTATTTAATGTGCAGTGCCATGGTTCATACAAATATATGTATTTAATGTGCAGTGCCATGGTTCATACAAATATATGTATTTAATGTGCAGTGCCATGGTTCATACAAATATATGTATTTAATGTGCAGTGCCATGGTTCATACAAATATATGTATTTAATGTGCAGTGCCATGGTTCATACAAATATATGTATTTAATGTGCAGTGCCATGGTTCATACAAATATATGTATTTAAAGTGCAGTGCCATGGTTCATACAAATATATGTATTTAAAGTGCAGTGCCATGGTTCATACAAATATATGTATTTAAAGTGCAGTGCCATGGTTCATACAAATATATGTATTCAAAGTGCAGTGCCATGGTTCATACAAATATATGTATTTAAAGTGCACACTTTAGTCAATGTAAGAACCAAACTGAAGCTTAAAAACTGAGGTCTAAAATGTAAGCTTGAATTACCAATAACATATTTGTTTGATTTGATCCTAATGCTTAGGTCTTGGACTTTTTCTTCATTTATTCCATTTTGTCCACCATCTTATAAAATAAAACTCTTAAGCTGCTTCATATGCTGTACATGAAAATAAAGCTGTAACTGTCTTATTTCCAGTCAAATCAATCATTCTGGGAAGCAAAATTACCTTAAAATAAAATGAAAAATTAATGTATGGATATATGGATTCTGCATGGACATTTTTTCTTTGCTTTGTTACAAGTCGCTAGAACTCATTTTTAGTGAATTTACCTTCAGCTTTTAAAAAATGATTGTCAAAACCCAACAAACGCTCATGTTAGTGTCAATCAGAGCATCCTCCAACACCAGCTTTACTCATTCATGTATTTCCTCTGTGCAGAGCTTGTTTATTCTTATGATTATGACATCAGAGTCCAAAACTACAGAGTCTCAGCTTCACAAAGGCTCCAGCCACTTGTTTGTGCTCAAGATGGTTCAGGAACAGCTTCAGTTTGAAATGGGACGGTTAATGGAAAAAATGCCAATGGAACAAAGTAAGAAAACATCTCATCAAGTAACACACACACACACACACACACACACACACAGAGAGACACAGACACACACACACACACACACACACACACACACACAGAGAGAGACACAGACACACACACACACACACACACACACACACACACACAGAGACACACACACACACACAGAGACACAGACACACACACACACACACACACACACACACAGAGACACAGAGACACAGAGACACAGACACACACAGACACAGAGACACACACACACCTGGGGGACTCTTTTGTCTTGCGCTGCAGTAGGTTTGAGGCAAAGAGGGAGGTTTTTAAGCGGGATTTTATCAGGAGCAGAGAAGAAGTGTTCGGTTCTTAAGAGAAACAAAGCTGAATTTGAGGTGTAGATACATAAGTGTAGACACTCTGACCCACACTCCAGCACAGTAGGTGGCGGAAATGCACCTAAACGTTGGGTGCCACCCGCCAAAAAACCCCAAGAAGAAGAAGAAGAAGAAGAAGGGGACTCTTTTGGCCGGCACACCTAAAATGGCGGACACATGAGTTGAAGTTCACATTTCAGTTTAGTTACACTGATAAGTAACATTAATCTTCGCTTTTGTTGGAGGCAGACTCACAAAACTAACCTCAATAAATCCTTTAAAACATTGACTTGTCGTTTCCTCTCATTCTTATTGTGAGCCTGAGTAACAAACTGCTACATCACACAAGTTAAAACTCTAAATTCAACAAATGTCAAGCTCTTATTTTC